>NW_006443225.1:66735-69631 GCF_000325575.1 Pteropus alecto
GTCATTTCAACAATTTCAAGAATTGAAAAAACAACTAGATGAGCAGAGCAAGGAGATTGAAACCCTCAAAAAGAACCAAATAGAACTTCTGGAGATAAAAAAAAAAACACACTGCAAGAGCTGAAAAATGAAATAGCAAGCTTGGGGAATAGAGTCGACCAAATGGAGGAAAGGATCAGTGATATCAAAGACAAATCTAGAAATAAATCAGAAGGAAGAAGAGAAAAACTGAAGAATGAAAAATAATGAAAGAGAAATATAAGAACTAGCTGATACCATCAGGTGAGGAAACATAAGAATAATGGGCATTACCAAAGGTGAGGAAAAGGAGCAGAGACTAGAAAGCATTTTCAGACAAAGAGTGGACGAGAATTTCCCAAATCTAAAGAATGAGCTGGAGCTTGGAATTCAAAAATTCAACAGAACACACAATTATCTCAACTCCAAAAGGCCTTCACCAAGACACATTGTATTAAAGTCATCAAAAATGAATGACAAAGACAGAATTCTCAGGGCAGCCAGGGAAAAGAAGACAGTAACTTATTAAGGAAAACCCATTAGATTATCCTCAGACGTCTCAGCACAAACCTTACAAGACAGAAAGGAATGGAATCAAATATTTAAACTATTAAGTGAAAGGAGCTACCAGCCTAGAATAATGTATTCAGCTAAACTCTCCTTTAGATATGAAGGAGAAATTAAGATCTTTCCAGACATACAAAAATTGGGGGAATTCTCCACTACGAGGCTTGCGCTACAGGAAATACTGAAAGGTGTGAGCTCACAAAATAAAAAAAACAAAACAAAAAATACATAATTAGGAATAAAATGACTATCAGGCAAATAGAAGCTTAAATAATAAGAGAATTACTAGAGCAAGATAGTAACGAACATTCAACATACGTAGGAACAAATTGAGATAACAATGACTGAAAAGGGGAGGATTCAAAGATCCAAATTAGCAAAGGGGAAAAGAGATAAGGTATATGCAGAGAAAATGGGTGACTATATATATAAAACTATATATATATAACTATCCTTTTCATATTCATAATGGTAACCACACACCAAAGATTTAGAACTTAAGTATATATAACATAAAACAAGAAGAACCAGAGACAAAACCCACAAACCCAACCAAAATAAAGAAAACAGAAACACAAGGACAAAGAAGCAATGGAAACACTGAGCTACAAGAAAGCAAACGATAAAATGGCTATAAGAAGACCTCATATTTCAATAGTCACCCTAAATGTAAATAGACTGAACTCACCAATAAAAAGACACAGAGTTAAAGAATGGATCAAAAAAACAAAGCCCAACCATATGCTGCCTCCAGGAGACACATCTCAGCTCCAAAAACAAATATAGACTCAAAGTAAAAGAGTGGAAAATGATCTTTCAAACAAATGGTATTCAAAGAAAAGCAGAAGTAGTGATACTAATATTAGATGAAATAGACTTCGAAATAAAAAAGATAAAGAAAGATACTGAGGGACACTTCATAATGATAAAGGGAATCATGTACCAAGAAGAGATATGTAAAGCAATTACTAACAGAACTAAAGGGAGAAACAGACCAAAACACTATCGTAGTAGGGGACCTAAATCTCTCACTGTAGGATATAGACAGATCATCCAAACAGAAAATCAATAAGGAAATACCATCCTTAAATGACACATTAGACCAACTGGACATAATTGGCATTTACAGACCTTTCATCCCGAAACAGCTGCTTATACATTCTTCTCATGTGCACATGGAACATTCTCAAGAATTGACCACATACTGGTACACAGAGATAACCTCAACAAATATAAGAGGGTTGAAATCATACCAACCATATTCTCTGATCGTAATGCTTTGAAACTAGAGATCAACTGCAAAAAGAAAACAGGAAGAACCACAAATACGTGAAGATTAAACAACATGCTACTGCAGAATAACTGGGTCAGGGAAGAAATAAAAAAAGAGATCAAGAGATACAAGAAACAAATAATAATGATAGCACAATGTGTCAAATCTTTTGGGACATGGCAAAGTGGTTGTAAGAAGAAAGTTCATATCCTTACAGGCCTATCTCCAAAAATAAGAACTATCTCAAATAAACAACCTAATGCTTCATTTTAGAAAACTAAAAGGAAAGAAAAATTGAGGCCTAAACTTAGTAGAAGGAAAGAAATCGTCAAAATTAGTGCAGAAATAAATGAAATTGAAAACAACAACAACAACAACAACAAAAATAGAAAAAATAAATATAACAAGGAGATGTTTCTTTGAGAAGGTTAATAAAATTGACAAACCCCCTCACTAAAGAAAAAAGAAAGGAAACAAACAAACAAAATCAGGGATGAAAGAGGGGGAATTACAACATACACCACAGAAATACAAAGGAATATGCAAGAATACTATGAAAAAGTATATAAGAACAAATTTAATAACCTAGAAGAAATGGACCAATACTTAGAAAAATACAACCTTCTTAGATGAATCAAAAAGAACTGGAAAATCTAAATAGGCCGATCAGCAGTGCGGAAATTGAAATGATCATCAAAAATCTACCAAAAAGTAAAAGTCCAGGACCAGAAGGCTTCACCAGTGAATTCTACCAAACATTCAAAAAAGATTTAATACCTATTCTCCTCAAATTCTTCCAGAAAATCCAAGAGAAGGCAATACTTCTGAACTCATTTCATGTGACCAATATTACTCTGATACCAAAACCTGGGTAAAGATAACACAAAAAAAGAAAACTACAGACCAATATCTCTCATGAACACAGACAAAATACTTAACAAAATTGGTATAGAAGGAAAGCACCTTAACATAATAAAGCCCATACATGACAAACACTCAGCCAACATTATACTTAATGGTGAAAAACTAAAAACCTTC
>NW_006443225.1:70610-73654 GCF_000325575.1 Pteropus alecto
TCAGTAACTACAAAAAAAAAACAAATGTTCCGATCAAAAAATGGGCAGAGTACCTGAACAGACACTTCTTCCAAGAAGATATACGAATAGCCAACAAACGTATGAAAAGATGCTCAACCTCACTTGTTATTAGGGAAATGCAAATCAAACCCACAATGAGAGACCATCTCACACATGTTAGAATAGCTACTGTGATCAACAGGACAAGTAATAAAAAATGTTGGAGAGGAAGTGGAGAAAAAGGAACGCTCATACACTGCTGGTGGGACTGCAAATTTGTATACCCCCTATGGAAAACAGTATGGAGGTTCCTCAAAAATCTAAGAATTGATCTACCATATGGTCCAGCAATCCCTCTACTGGATATTTACTCCAAAGACTTGAAAACCCATATCCAAAAAGATATTTGCACACCGATGTTTTTGCAGCACTATTCACAATGGCCAGGATATGGAAGCAACTGATGTGTCCTACAATAGATGATTGGCTAAAGAAGCTGTGGTACATGTATACAGTGGAATATTACTAATCCATAAGAAGACATGAAATACTGTCATCTGCGACAACCTGGATGGACCTCGAGACAATCATGCTAAGCAAAATAAGCCAGACAGAAAAAGTTGAAAAATCACATGATATCACTTATATGTGGAATATAAACCTAAAAGCAACAAATGAACAGGACAAACAGAGACTTATCGACATGGACAATGATCTAGTGGTTACCAGAGAGTAGAGGGTGAGGGAGGAAGGAAGAGGTAGACAGGATAAAGGGGAACAAATATAGGGGTGTAGGGGGAGGGTGAAGTGGGTAAAGGGGATCAAATATATGGTAGCTGAAAGAAACTGGACTCTGGGTGTTAATCACACAATAGAATATATAGATGTCAAATTATAATGTATACCTGAAAATTATATATTTGTATTAACCAATGTTACCCCAATAAACTTTTTTTTTTAAAGACTTCCTTTAGTGTTAGATAAGTCCATGTGACTAATTCTAGCCAATGAAAGTAAGTACAAGTTTAAAATGTAGTGTATGGGATGGTTGGTTAAGCTCTGTGGGTCCATTTTTTGCTCTTTTGCCTTTCTTACCATCCTTCTCTTCATCTAGAATGCAGATGAGATGGCTGGAGCTCTAGCAGCCATCTTGGTTCACGTGATAATCTTGAGGATGCAACCTAGTGATAGAATGACAGATTAGACTGACAAATGAAACTACAGCCACATTGGACTGCCATCCACCCAACTTCTTGAAGAAGGGAGACAGAGAAAGAGAAAGAGACAGAGAGATATAACTTTCTATTATTTTAAAGTAATTTTTAAGGGTGTTATACTGTTATATTCAATGAACCAAATCTATCTAATATAATTAAGTATGTTATATCTTATTTCTATTAAATTAGAAAATCCTAACATGATGATCGGTCACTAATATGATAGTAATTGTTTGGTGACTCTATCAGGAAGTTTTGGATGTTTGGATTGAACATGGACCCAAAAGTAATGATAAGATTTTTTCACTCTTTACTAATTTCAGTACTTCAAAGCAATTAAGGTGACAAATACCTCACACAAACACTGAGAAAGTTTTGTAACTTGAATAATAGCTATGAATGGATTCTTAATCCAGTCCTTGGGTGTATAGGTCTCGGAAAGCAATTTTAAATGTATTTGATCTTAGCATAGTTTGTAAATATATTCAATAATGGACCATTGATTCTTTTCTCCACCGAATTAAAAAAGAATCAAGTGTTGTGAGGGTGTTAATTCCAGGTGATCAAACTATTTAATCCATAGCTTGTTTTATTCAGGAATTCTGCTATATTTTCCTCAACTTTAAAAATTATGATATTTTGGCTTTAAAGTTATGGGTTCAGCATATTTAAGACACTGAATATCTTTGAGATACAAAATTGATAAAGTTACATGAAATTTTAGAGATAGTCATAATAGTATTATCTGAATAATAAAGAAATATCTTTATCTCATTCTTCCCTTAAAAAAAAATCTTGAATAGCACTTACACCTTCCCTTAATTCAAGAGCACACTTAGGTTAAAAAAGCAAACTCACTTCCTACCTCTTCACAAAGAATGATAAGAACATGTATATTCAGTGTTTAAAGGTAATTTTTCAATTTCTACTATTTCCTTCAACACAGCATTAAGACCAAGAGGCATATTGCAATGCCAGCTGCTTTCTGTGAATGTAGTTTGTGGATTGGCATTTGAGTTGAACCAGTTTTATTCTAGTACGAATGCCCTTCCTTTTTTCACACTTAGCAGGTGCTTCATTAGTACTGAATCTAAGTATAAATAATGGCTTAAAATTTGTCATTAATTCAGCAAAAAAAAAAAAAATCTCACAGGTTTTGGTTTTGGGTGCTAATAGAACAAATTTCCCTCATTAATTGTGTGGCAGTGTATCACAGTGCTTACAACTACGGGCTCCAGATCCACAATGGCAGGGTTCAAATCCAAGCTCTGCCACTTAGGAATTTAGTAATCCTAGTTTAAGGAATCTCTACATGCCTCAGTTTCCTCATATATCACTGGGGAGAATGTTAATGTCTGCCCACAGGAGTGTGTTTTTTTCTAAGTTGAAATATTTGCGTTGGAACTGCACCTCTTTATTTTTACTTCAATTAATCAATTTTGAACCCTGATTCATTTGTGTATGAACAAAACAAGACAATGAAAATTTAATCAACTTAAACATAAGGCATGATGGACATGAAGATGAATTTGCTGGGAAGAACTGCACCCCATTAACAGAATATTTGCTCGTATAAGCTAATTGAGGCCATCCTATAGCTAATTTGTAATTCTTAAGAACCTAATGATAAATGAGATTTCTATGAAAATCATAATTTAGATTATATTTTAAATTTGTAAAATGTCTTTGACAAATTTATTCCTCTGATATTGTCACACCTCTTACAGATTATAGAGCTGGCCCCCAGGCCTCACCATGGGCTGCTCACTTTAGAAGTCCCAGTATTAGATATTCAGCTAAGCTTCAGGGTTTTTGTTCACCTGGGGT
>NW_006443225.1:73668-119192 GCF_000325575.1 Pteropus alecto
AAGTGGGTATTAAGTGACAAATGAAGCATAGGTGCCAATTTTCTTATCTAATCTAAAAGTAATAATAATCCTACTTTTTGAAATGTTTTCTTGAACTTGGCCTCCCTCCTAATTTTCAATACAATCACCCTTGTTCAGGCCCTCACCATCTTTTCCACCTTTGCAAAAACGCCCAGGTGGTATTCCCAACTTTGCCTCCATCATCTACTCATCTCCTGCCAGGTCTGGTACTTTTCTCAACCAAGGAGGAGGTTCAGTATAATGTAGTGGGAGAACCATGATATTTGGAGTCAGACCTGGGTTTAAATTCTAGCTATTCCATTAGCCGGCTGGGTGATTTGGACAAGTTACTTAACTTTTTTGATTCTTAGGTAAAACAAAAATATAAATATCTGCCTCATAGTGAGAGACATTTTAAGATCACATATGCTCAGCATTTGGAGCATTTGGTTTACATTAGACTTGTCTCCTTTGGTTTCTGCCTCAGCCCTCTGCTCATCACTTTTGTTGCATTCAAGGCTTATGTGTCTGTCTGCTAAAAGCGAGGGCATTGTATATGTCTCCTAATTAGCCCTTCTCATATACATGCAATAAAGGAGTGTTTGATCAAGGTGTCTAGGCTGATGTTGATGTTATTAGTCAATAATGGCTTTGCTCCTGACAAATTTTGAGAATATGTCATGCCCCCATGCATAGGAATTCCGGCTGTCCCTGGCTACTTGCCCCCCATATCTTTCCTGAGGCCATCTCTATCAGCTCTAGGCCCTCAGGATTCCTTAAGTCCACAGTAAAATCTCTGCAGATTTACCTTGGAGAGCAAAAGCTTTCTACCCCACACAGCTTAAAAATCAATATGGCCATACCATTGTAGTGTCTTTATCCACAGGACTTTATTATTTCAAGAAATTCTGTCCAGTAAGATAAAATTGCAAATAACTATTCATTTCAGGAACTTTCCCAAAATTCATTTAAATGAACATCAGAGCAGCCAGTGTTCAATAGATAGTATCAAACAGCCATTTACTCTCCCAAGATTCTCTTCAACACTCTCATCTCTTAACCTGAGCCTGTTAATTGTAAGCTACTGTCACCAACTTTATCCAATCCTAATCAGGCACTGCCGTTGAAAGACCAGTCCTAAACCAAAGCTCACAGACTGTGAATTAGCCACCATTGCCTTTCCCCTTCAAGGGGTGGTGCTCTCTTTTTGTGACAACAGTAAACTCAGGTTTCCCTATAAAAAAAAAGATCTCTGTTGCTTAAAAGAGAAGAAATCTACATAATATGTTTGATTCTCTAATTACTAATAGGTTCCCTCAGCTTCTAATTCAACATCATGTATTGAAAAATTATTTCAACTATAACAGTGATCTTTTAAAACAGAATTTGATTATGTAGATTGGTAATTATAAAAATACAAACAAAGCTAAAATGAGTTTATTTTCAGGTTGTACAAGCATATTTGATATGTTTATGAATTTTATGGTATGATTAGCCACTTTGTTTCTTGCTTAAACATGTAAATAGTTCTCAACTATTCTCATATTCTTAGGATTTCTCCCTCAAAAGAGAAAGAGAAAAAAGCATTGTAATTTTGGAGTTATAGAAACAGTAAAAAGTAGAATATTTTCTCTTTTTTCCCCCCCTTTTTTTGAACATTCTTTTAGCTTCTTGGAGAATGAATGGTCAGACAGCACACCATTCAATAAAAATGTAACTTTATATTTTCTAGAGGTTATATTGAAAATAAGTAAAAAGAAAATAAAATTAAACAAAAATATGTTATTCAATGCAATATACCCAAATATATTTATTTCACCCTATGACACCAGCCATGATTCAGTGCTCGGCAAACTACTGTTTTAGATGGTGAAGGAAGTGCAGGAAGGTGAGCCAGGGAAGGGACAGATGCAGGCCAGAGGCTGAGGGAGAGAATAGGCAGAACAGATGGGGAAGAGTAGAGAAGGGAAGGCATAAACCTGTCCTCAGCTGTGCACGAGTTACTTAGCCACTTTGTGAATTCTTTTTGAAATGTGTGATGATTATAATCATTCATAATTCACAGACTATGAGAATTAAATATTTGTGAAGTGCTTAGGAAACTCCTTGTGAACACTAAGCACTAAATACATGTTAAAATACACATACACACAACTTAAAAAAAGCGTCAGAGTGCTTTGCTGTACCTGTGGGAACAGGAGCCGGCGTTGTGCCTGTCCACGCCCATGAATTAACTTCTGCTGTTGACTATAAAGAATTTGTACTCACTTTTTATTGACTTTTGAAAAACTATGTGTTACCAGGAAATGATCATTTTTCTTGTCTTTGTTGCTTCTCTTTCCTTCCTCCTCCTCTTTCCTCTGTTTTTATTTTTATTTTTTTTTCTTCATTTCCCCCTGGTTCTGTTCATTGTTTATATATTTTTTACCTCTGATCTAGATGATCTTCTGGAGATGGAAAGGGCATGTGGGAGAGAGTTATCATTCAAGTTTTCTTTTATGTTCACAGAAATATCCAAGAAGGTTGTTGGTAATATTTAGAATTAAGCCTTTAGATTTTTGATGATTCAAAATTAAGTCATTTTTCTACCTGTTTACTGAAAACTGAGGACATAGATATATATTCTAGTCTGTGTGTAGGAATTACTTGAGTCTGTCAAATGCTGCTCTAAAAGAATACAGCTGAAATAATCTGTTGATACAAAGAACTTAGTCCCCCTTGACAAGGTTTTCTCATCTGTGGAGAGGGGCAGGCAAAGTGGGATGTTTGTGTGTTTTGGAAGGTCTGATTTAAGGAGGGCCTTTGAATGTGAGACTGATTAGAATTAGGCAAGTTCACGACATAACAAGTTTAGAAGAGATGCACATGGCATAGCTGGATTTTCCAAGTGAGTCTCGGAGAGAAAACTATCATTTCAGAGCATGTGGTCCTGAAGAGGGATATTCCCAGAATATATTGAGTAGTTTCTGTTCAGACCAATGTATTGTTAAGAAGTTCCCAGAACAAATAATGAAAATATTTTCAATTTTTATTCCTGAGCAAGAATTTCCTGGAAGAGTGAGCTCATATTGGTGGAGACAACCTGATAGCCAAGGGTGTCAGGGAAGACACACACTGTGGCCTGGGCACAGCCAGCTGGGTGGCTGTGGAGGATTCTGGTCCTCAGGGTTTTGATGAGGCACACTACTGGAAAGTTCTCTAAGGTACATCAGTCTTGGGGTAAATATTTATAAAGATTCCTAGTGGTTAAAATTTCAATCCTTGAAAACATTATCAGAGTGTCATATTCCTGAAGAGCCATTCTTACTTCAAAATATCTAACCCACCCATCCAATGCTGGATTTTATTTCAAACTGATAAGGTAATCCATCATAGAAAGAAAATGACTGGATTTATAGATGACAATATATATTCAAGTAGAAAATTCTAAAACAATAGCTTCTTAAAAGCAGGGCACTTTACACCCTCTTTATATTTTTAAATATAAATATAAATGGTAAATGTCAGTACAAAGTGTCCTTCTATTTACCTGTATCTAATCCCAAAGTGTCAAGCATATACAAAGCAGCTAATGACAGAACACAATAATTATGTCATTTTTCTCTAAAAACAACAAAACTGAGTTTTTTATATTTTCCTTATTTTCTGGCTGTTATAACAACCATATTAAGATTGTCAATCCTGATTTATCAAATAAATTATCAAAGTGCCATATTTTTATGATTTGCCTTTACAAGAAAAATATATAATAATAATGTGGTTTAAATGTGAAAATTGTACTTCTTTGAACAACTTTATCTGAAGTGGTGAATGAACTGACTGCCTCTTGCCCAGCGGCTACGGCTTGAAGTGGGTTAGGATGGTCAGCAAGTTAGGAGTTGGCTAAAGACAATAATGATGGCTTACGGAAGGGACAAGAGCTCCTCTTCGGGTCAGAACCGGGTTGAATCCTAACCATGGCACTTATCTCTTATGCATCAAGCAAGTTCTTTATTCTCTCTAAGCCTCAGGTTTCTATCGGTATAATGCTGATCACAATACTCACACTGTGGTGTGGCTGTCAAGCCTACGAGAGTGATTCTAGGGGCTGAGGGCATAATGAGGCACTCAGTAATGATAGGTAGACATCGTTATTGTGTCAAGATATAAGAATATTGGATAAATCTGTGCCTTAGCATACATCTTAATCTTAACTAATTCCTGTTTTCTTTCTTGCAGGTGAGATGCAACCTACAAGTGACTAGACAAATTCCCATGGGTTTGACCTTAAAAATAGTGGAAAGAGGTAAAATCTGGGCTGTACTTTTTCCTAGTTTTATGTTCTTGGGCAAGTTATCTACTTTTCTGAGCATTCATTTCCTCATCAGTTTAATTGGGCATGGTGATATTTGCTCCATAAATTTGCTTGAAGATTTCATGAGATGAAGTATACAAGGCATCATTGATTGTGTCTGACAGTGTAGGTAGTTATTAGCCAATTAAATCTGCTTACTTTATAATTATCTGCTGAATAATGGGAGGAAATAGCAAAGTACTATTCCCAGACCACAATAAAATGTACATAACGTGTAGAAAGGGACACAGAACATTAGTTTTATGAATATTAATAAAATATTTATGTACCATAACAAACTAATTTTTAAAACTTTTTCTAATGAGGCAGATCAAAGAATCAATTACCCTTTCTTTTCATTCAAGACATTGGATCAAGTAGAAGTATTAAGTTCTGTGCCTAAAGGTCCTGCCACCTTTTATGGGATAGTGATAATAGCTTCTACATAGAGCAGCCTGAAAACTATCACAGCAAAACTCTATCAATTTTTATTTCCTATCATAGCAAAGGTATAGCACTAAACATAGTTTGTTGCCTTGATGTAAGAAATGTTTGAATTGCTAGGATAAATTGTCTCTAATGAAAATCTGATCCTGTCATTCTTTGGTTTTTTAGATTTGGCTTTCTAAAGTCTGCTCGTGGAAATTAGAACTCTTTAGTATGGCTGTTTAAATATGAGTCACTCTCCCACTTACCTGCGCCTTTTGCTTCTTATCCTCTCACTGCTCACCAATTTTTTGATATATGAATTATCTTAATCTATTTGGCTTTGTCTCATTCCCGTGACTTCGCACATGAAAGTCCTGCTACCTGCAATGCCTTTCCTCAAACCCACCCAGGTCATCTGTAACCAGGAAACTGGAGTTAGGTAGGTAACCTTCCACACTGTTTCCACAGGAGCCTGCGTGTACTTCAGTCATAATATCTAACACCCATTTCATTGTCTCGTCTAGGCTGAACTTACATGGAAGTCAGGAACTGGACCTGGCATAAATACCTTCTAATTAAACTTCTGTTGTATAAATATATGATTTTTACTCATCATTCTCTTCTTATTTCCAATAGAACTGGTACTGTTCTTACATGTTGGGGGACATTCAGGGCAAGGTGCACATATTCTACAAAGGGTAAACTAAGAAGTCGCCTGAGCAGATTTTCTTCTTGTGATCCATTTTTACAGGGTGTATCGTATACACATCTCATAAAAATAAATTTGGTGACTAAAAGCAAGCTATGTTGTGGGTTGACTGCTGTGTGCCAACCCTTGTTATATAAAGGTCTACCCAAGTACCTTGACTTTCCTCTGGGGACACAGACTTCCCTTCAGCCAATTTTGCTTTATTACAGGAACTACATGGGTTTTACCACATTGAGTATAAATGACAACCAATCCTAGAAATGTGTAAATCTGAGCAGAAACTGGAATTTTTTTTTTTTAATTAAAGGTATTAGGGTGATATTGGTTAATAACACTATATAAATTGTAGGTGTACAACTCTATAATACCACATCTGTATACTCCATTGTTTGCTCGCCACCCAAAGTCTAGTCTCCCTCTGTCATAATATTTACCTTTTTACTTTTTACTCCTTTTGTCCTTTACCCACCCCTTTCCCTCTGGTAGCCATCATTCTGTTGCCTATGAGCTTGTTTTTTTGTTTATTTGTTCATATGTTTGTTTTATTTGTTCATTTGTTGCTTTTTGTTTTATATCCCACATATGAGTGAAATCATATGGTTCTTGTCCTTTCTGCCTGACTTATTTCAAAAGCTCGGATATTAAGTTAAGCCGACTGTCAGTAGGTGGGGAAAACAGAAGTAAAAGAGATACTTTAAAGAAATAACCATTATTTTTCTTTGATTTGAGTTCAACTGACTTGTATGACCATGTAGATATATCCACAGCAATTTTGGAATCAGGGAGTGGGGCCTATATTTTATTTCTCACTAGATCCAGGTGCATTTTCTGCTCGCGATCTGTAGGTGTATGCCAAACCAAAGGCTATGATAACTTGTCAACTGGCAAAAAATCCTGTCTACTTGAGGTAAAGAATAAGTCAAGCAGACTGGTTGACAGAACCAAAAAATGGTCAGAACTGCTTGAGGACCCGGGGGTACAGACCCCAACAGAGCGCCTCTGGGATAGTGACAGCAGTCTGTACAGTAGCTTGAAAAAGATAACGGCAAAACTCATTGTCAATTTTTATTTCCTACCATACACCAATGTACAGCACTGAACACAATTTTGTTGCTTTGAATTAAGAAATATTAATTGTTTGAAGAAACAGTATACAAACTACTTGAAATTAAAAAAAAAATGCAAACATCATTGCCCTTTTGTTGTTTACAAAAGACCCAATTTACAGTATCAATCATTAACATAGTTGAAAGGAAAGTAATTCAGTGCACATTACAAAATACATCGAGTACAAAGGAGGCAAATAAATACAAACGTACTTCACAAAACATCCTGCTCAAACTATACAAACACAAATAAATTAACCCGAAGTCATAGTAAATTATAATAATAAATACATAGGTTGGTAAGAGATTTCTTTTAAATTAAATAAAATATATAACAAACTTGTTAAAATATTTAGCAAATTAAACGTTTGTCTTTGTAATAAGTGAACTCATTTGTATGCATCTATCAAGTACCGTATAGCAAAATGTTTGCAAGTACATAACTTTAATAGAAAATTTTGTTTGGTGTCCCATTTATAATAGACAGCACATATGGTAGCTCTTTTTCTTTTTAAATTGATTTTTAAATAAACACCGTTCCTACCTAAGAACAGACATCTCATTTTCACTAAACTAAGAAATAAGGGTTCAAATGAACCCCAAACCAAAGATAAGCCCCACTTAATACATAACAATGACCACAGTGGCATGGAAGCAGAATTACTGTCGATATTACTTTTCATTTGTGCAGGTAACAGTAATAACAGTGGAATATATCAAGCCTGTGAGTGCCATCACATTCAATCTACATATCCATGAGGCTAATAAAAAATAAACACTTTTGTTATAGAACAGAAAATTAAGCCCACACTAAGTTCAAGTGTCCATTTACACGGAGGCACATTGCACACGAGGTGTGTGTGCACACCAAAAAGGCAGTTTAGCTGGTTGTCTATACCTTTTTTTTAAAAAAAATAAATATAAAAAAACTTTTGAAACAATGCTTAACTACTTTACAATCCCTGAAATAGACATTGCCTTTACTATAGCAACTACTAACCTGTGATCCATTCAGAAATTCAAGATTGCAGGCTCAATTTTATGTTTGTGTGAGTGTATGTGAGTGTGTATGTTGGGGTGTGTGCCTGTGTGTGTATACTTTGTAGCGCTTGTAGTTCTACAGAAAGATTTGGATCAAATTGAAAGTTGTCTTGTTGCCCAAAGAGGGTAAGACCATGTCACCAGTGTTCAGATAGAAATAGTATTTTTTCATGTGTTACTATATTTTCCATTCCTTTCCAGTCAACCCAGTAAGATAAATGCTATTTCAGGGGATATGGTATCTACAGAATTTTCCATTTGGATGTGTTTGTATTTGCTAAGTACAAATCTACATCAATATCGTCACTTGTATATTGTACCAACATATGGCCGGAAAGCCTGGCTGGTTACATCAAATCTTATTTCTTATCTTGGAAGAAGGGTTGCCGACTATCTGATATGACTTGAAAAACAAACAGACAAATCTGCATCACTAAAAAGGCTTATGTTTCTTTAAAACGTTTCAAATAAATAATTCATATAAACCGAAATGGTACAGCCAAGTCCAATACTTTGCTAATCGCTGTATTTAATTATTGCTAACAAATTCTGAGCAGGCTTTCCCAGTATACTGTGCTTCTGTGAGAGCGCGTTGCGCCACTAGTGGGCGCCATTTACCTTCCTCTTCCTTCTCTGCGTCTCACCTTACCACAGGCCGGCTGACCCACACAAACGTCAGAGAAAGGGGGGGAAAAGAAGTGTGCAACAAAATCAAACTGGAGCCTAGTGCAGTCCTTAGACAAGGGTTTCCTTCATACTTTTTTGTTTTCTCATTTAAACCCAGAAAGATATGTGTTTGAGAATAGCATTTCTATTTAAATTCTATTGCAAAATAAACAAACACACTTGTAAAAATATGGCAGACTTCAAAATGCAGTTAAAAAATAAAAAACTCTTTGATTAGAAATAAATAAAATATAAAAATGTCACATTAATTTACATATACTTTACAAAGAAAAAAGAGTGCAATGAAGAAATAAAAGGAAAACATATGAAAATAAATAAGATCTAATATTTGACAGCATTACTTTGAGTCTATCATAGATTTTCTTTCTTTTTTATGTCAGCTGGGGGAAAAAATTAGTGCAATGTTGCAAGTGTAAATACGAAATGGCAACCTACATGCCTTAGTAGCACGGGAGCCCCTAGCAGATCCATCGGTTTTACTGCTGTTGGTGATTTCTGTTGCCTGGCAGTGCTGCGGTCCTACACGTGGATGCCCTTCACTGCCTGTTTGATACTTTCTAGTAGAGCTTTGCATTCCGGGGAATAGTCCCGTTCCAGATTGCTGTACATGTCTGTGAGTGTATTTACATATGCTTCAAAATTCTGCTCACTGATAGGCCCCTAAATGAAGACAAAACACATTGAACCAATCACAGGGATTCAGGCTGAGGCAAAAGGAGGACCAAATAACACGGAAGCGTATCAGTGACTCCGGAGTCTGGGAAGGAAGGTAAGGATATATATGGTTGCTGGAGTCTTGGGAGAGGGAATTGGGGTCTCCTGTTCATTCTTTACTCAATTAATGGGATTAATGTAATTGTACAATATTTTGTGGTCAGTGTGGAGCCACATAATGTAGATGTCTGACTGCTGAGTTGGATTCCTCAAAGCTGCATTATTTCTCTTGAGAGGTAGTCTCAGCTTCAATTGCATATGCTCAGCATAAAACAGACCTCTCTATGCAGAAGGTGGATGTCAGCAATGCTGGGGAGGAAGGCTTGCTTATACCAGATGATTCCTTTGACAGCACTGGGCTGGATAAGGAATTTAAAATTTGAGCAAGCTGCTCACTAACCAGTTCTCTCATGGAAAATTTCCTCTTTCATCCTCAGACACCTCTTCGTCCCTTTTCCCTTGCAGCACTATTGTAATATACTTAAAAAAAAAAAAATTCTCTATCTGTATTTCCAGGTAGAATATGAGATTCGCAAAGTCAGAGTCTGCTCATTCCTTATTTTTTCTGTGTGTGCTCTGGTATCTCCTTTGCCTAATGTGGTGCTTCAAAGAAAATAGACACTTGTGTAGAAACTATACGCTGTGTGAAAGGAAATGAATGACAAAAAAGAATGCTACCCAAACATTCTTTGATGCCTCCATTTTCCCATCTTTTTGAAAACATATGTATGTGCCTTACTTCACAAGATGCTTGGAAGAAAAGACTTTTAAAGGTTTAAATACTATATATATAAAGGATATTATTGTTGTTATTTAGAAGGTAGGCTTTCTAAATTTGAAGAATATTTTGTTGTGCTCAGCAAAGTACTGTTCTAAATTATTAGTATTGTGTAACTGTGGTTTTCTGTCCCGTTTAGCTTCTGCCTTTGCGTTGTCATGTGTTTCTTGGAGAGTCACATAACTGGACTAGGATCCAGGTGGCAGAGTAAATAAAGGCCACACTGTAAAGCCAGGCCCACTTAACTTGTGCTGTCTTGGAACCTTGATCAAATTACGTAAACTCTCTGTGCCTCTACTTCCTCAACTGTAGAATGCTCAGTCCTTGGTGCCTTTGTGAACATGTAGTGTGATCAGCCCTAAAAGTCACCACTAGAGTGCCTACACAAAGTACAAGTTATCTTGTATGGTAATGATTATTTTTATGGCACTGGTTTAGGAAAAAGTATTAAGGATTATAAATTCAAAGTATGAATTAGACAAACATTAATAAATAATATAATAATTTCTGATAATTACCTTAACAGTGGCCACAAAGTACTATTTTATTTTCCTTTGTGTTATTTATTACATTATTAATTTTTTAAAATTGTTGATTTATATTTATTGTCAAGAGACACATTTGGAATTGGTTAAGACGGCAGCTCTATGCTGGAAAATTGGGTAAATTGAGGGACTTATTATATTTTAGGAAACCAATCATATTTCTTCATTAAATTGTCACTTTTTAAAATCATTCTATATATAAAATTTTCAGCTTTAGAAAACTTGTTCTAAAAATGCACACACTGAGTAAATTAAAGGTATTCAACAATGCAGCTTCTCTTTTAAATGTTTATTATATTTATGAAAATGTAAAGAAAACTAATTTTCTATAAATTTTAAATAGTTGCCATACTTCAAATATGTGTTTAGATTTTGGGGGAAAAAAAACGATTTTTTAATTCACTTTGGTGTTTTTTATTCTGTGTGAGGGGAACTCAAGTATGTTCTTTATACTGAGTATAAAGAAAGCACCAAGTTAATTTTTTTTTCTACTGTTCTTGAATTGAGTAGATGACGCAAATGGCTGTGTCTCAGATTCTGTAAGTTTTCTATTTGGAAACTAATTTTTCAGCCAGAGAATTTTGGCCTCCCACTTTCATATTACATTATAAAACAAGTTTCAAATAAACCCTCATCTTTAAGGAACTCCTACAATATCAGACACTCTTGACCTTGTAATTTAAGTGTATATGTCTATCATATTCCCAGTGAGAGAGGTTATTGCAAGTCGTATATGATGATACATGATGCCTTGGTGACTGCTGATGGGTCTCCTCAAAACTAGGTTTGTCTGCCTGGTGGCTCTGTTGGTGACTGTATGCTAACACCGCAAACACTTGGAATGGCGCAGCCACGCTCTGGCCTTGGACTTACCATCTGTGGGAGCTGGATGTCGGCGAGGCTTGAAATGAGGGCTTGACTTAGACCCGCCAGCTCCCTTAGCAGGCTTTCGTTGTTCTGCTCTATAAGTTTATTCTCCTCCTCTATTGTCTTTAAGTTGCTCTCCATAGATGTGATCTGAAATGAAAATAACTTGAGAACATGAGAAGTAGAGTTTGGAAGGAGTATAAAAGTTTTCTCTCCGAAGGAAAATGCATCAGCTGAATCTAAATGCCAAGGAATGCATACTCTGCATCCTCTCTTCACAAAGTGCAATCCTGTCATGTTGCTCTGAATTTTGGAATTGCATTCCCAAAGATATATCTTTGGCCCAGTCTCTCCTACTAATTGCAGATTCCACCACATCTCCACATCGCTATGTGATGGATATTTCAAGCTCACTAAGTTCAAAAGCAAACTGTAGCTTCTTCCTCAAACCTGCCCCTCATGCAGTCCCTCCTTCCCAGTCGGTAGCAATTTGCACGTTGCCTGGGCCTTCGTGGTATCCCTGGGGTTCTCCTCTTCTTACACTCCAACTCCACTGGGATCCTCCTTCAAAATATCTGGGATGGGATGACTGTCCCCATCTGCACTGCTGTCCCTTGGGCCTAGCCACGAGAGTGACTGACTGACTGTCACTCTCTACTCATGGGTGGCTCTGCATGTGGCTTTGAACCCTGCAGTCTTATTCTTGGCCCATCTTCAACACAGCTACCAATATGAGTCTCTTAAAATGTAAGTCAGATGCAGGTCAAGTATGATCACGTTAACCCTTGGCTCAAAACCCCACAATGGTTCTGTGTACATTCAGAATAACAACAACCAAGGCCTTTAACATGGCCTAGGATGCTCCATGCGTTACTTCTAGGACTCGTCTCCTTTGATTCCCCTACATCACTCACCTGCAGCCATACTCGCTCTTTCTCAAAACTCTGAGCCTTCTTAAGATATAGGGTTTTTGCATTGCTGTTTTTACTCTTTGAAACACTCTTCCCCATACCTGTTTGGCAAACTCCCTCAATTCCAGAAGTCCTTGCCAAAATGTTTTCTTCTTCTTGAAGCATTGCCTGGCTATCCTGTTTTATATTGAAATCTGGCTGCCTCTCCCCCTTCCCCTTCTCTCATACAATACAATTTGTGATTTATGATTTTTTTTTTTATTGTCTGCCACCCGCTTCTAGACTTTCAGTTCCATGAGAGCAGAGGCCTTCACTTTCTTTGCTAATGGTTCCAAAGAGGAGTTCCCACAATCTGTAAACCAAGGCATCAAGCTCTTTTTGTAGACTTGATCGTTGTTAGTGGAAGACTATGACGTTGGTCATGCTGGGTAAGGAAACCAAACCCGTGTTTCAGATGAATTGAAACCTTCAGTCTTAAGGTCCTGTGAATGAGGACTTCTGAGAGTCAGTCACCACAGTGGTCTAAAAATCTTACATTTCAGGAGAGAAGAGAAGGGAGAAGTCTACTTCAGCCCATCCTTTGTCTAATTATTGTTTTCCTTCTGACTTGTTGCAGTAATGTCATGATTAGTGTTTTAAAAAGTCCTAGCCTGGACTTTTAATTTCCACTTGATAAATTTAATCAGGGATGGGGCAGACATTACAAACAAGAATGCAGAATTGAGAAATTGCTTGGATTTTTGGTAAAGAATCTGTTCAAGAAAATCTTAGAAGATCTGTTTCTAAGAAAAATGGACACATTCAGATGTGTTGTAGAAAAATTAAATTTATAAAGTTGCTTTGTTTTACTTGGATTTTGAATAAAACTAAGTACTCTCATATCGTCTCATGACAATTTTTCTAAAGCACCACACATTCTACAGGACTCTGTAATTATAGGATGATCCACCTATTCACATTTTTACAGTAATTATGTAATCCAGACATGCTCAGTATATTCATTGTAAGATAGCGGATTTTTTTTTTTTTTATCACAAGGTTTAACAGTTAAATGTTTTGCCTCCACTCAAGATGATGATTGCCATGAAGAGAACTTTCTGTTTACCTGCGTCTGAAGTTTCATCATATCTGCTTCAATTTTAAGGTTGGATTCATTCAGTTCCTTTATTTCTTCATCCAAATGTCTAATTTCTTCATCACTCTCTATACCTGTAAAGAGTCGGACTATTTTAATTCAAATCAAAAATATGAGAATGTGACAAATCTGAGTCATTTTACATCTAATTTGTGGTTTGTGAAGTGAAAATTAGGCTTTGGTTTGAAATGTTGCGTTTTTTACCTAAACCCACATCCAAGATTCTAAAAAGGTGAGTAAAAAAAGGAGTTACAATATTTAAATTCTTTGTAAGAAAAAAGGAAATATAAAAGTATCACCATTCAGTGTTGCTCCATTATGTTCCAGGTGTGCTGCAGACACGTTTGTAAATGTTTTCTCATTTAAACTTCACTGCACCTTATGGAGCATGTTCCAGTATACATCTTTCACATACGAAGACACTGAGCCTTAGGTTAACTGAGGCCGCAGTGAACACTGACAGGGATGATGTAGCCTGCCCAAATTCAGAGTAAGAGGCAGAGCTGAGACTGAATCCCAAAGCTCATGCATTCTCTCATATAAAATGCTGCAATGACAGTTCAGACATGAGTTTTGCTGATTAATTATACATTTGTCAACTGAGGGGGACTTTATGAGCCATTATAGAGGCATAGCTGGGGTGCTGGCAGGTGGGTCAGAGTCAAGGGATAGATAATTTGAGTTCTCTTCATGGACTTGGATAAGGAACAAATGCAATCTAGGAGAAGGAACATGGGCTTTGAAGTTTGAATGCTGACCTTGACTCTTAATTTTTAACTTGGGAAACTTACTTCTTTGTGCTTTAGTTTCCTTGTCTGTAAAAGACCTAAAATCTATGTTGTGAGAATTGATACAATAAGATATAAAGTGCTGAACATAGAGCAGGCTGTCAATGAACAGGAGTTATTTTCCCATCACTAATTTATAAAAGGAATATAAATACATTTTAAAGATTTTTAAAATATGGATAAGGTAGTTAATATTAAGGATGCCATAGCAGTATTTAAGGTAATCTCAACAGTCTAGAATGATGAATCTAAACCAAAGAGATACCAATTAAGTGGGATAAACATAAACTTTTGTATTTATATTTAATAAGATCGATTTCACGACAGCAGGATGGGAAGACTTGGCAATTTGTTTGAAAGAGATCTAGGCTCTTATACTTTCCTGGGGTTACTACTTTGGAATACTACTGAAAGTGAACTTCAAATTCTCTATGATCCAGCAATTTCAATCCTAGGTACCCGCCTAATACAAACAGTTGCACATGTATAATAGGAGGCATTTACAAGATGTATATAGCATATTGTTCACAAAAGTACAACCTGGAAACAAGATACCCACTCATCAAAAACAATATGGATGACTCATACTAACACAATATTAAGAGGAAAATGTTAAGCCCTGAAAATTTCATACAGCGTGATAAACAGATGAATGTTTTGTAGGTACTTCTTGCTTAATTTTAAGTAACTAATTACCTGAATAAAAGTGGGCCACGCATGAACACTGAAGAGAGGGTGTCATAAGAGTCATCTAATTCTGGGTTCCGAGATTCAATAAAGAAAAGCAAACCCACAACTAAGTCAAGTGTGACACATTACTAAGAAAACAATTACCCAGGGCCACACTAACAGAAATATTGGGACACAGGACTTATTCTGCACAAGCCTGCTGTATCTGGAGAATTGTATTGCATTCTCAGCACCATATTTTAGTGGCTGATAGAGGAATCTTCTGTCAGACAACAGGGATTGAAATATTTGTTTCCAAAAGCTTCAGGGAGCACAGAGTCTCAATTAAATGGGTATTTTCAGTGCTACATTTCTTTGACATATGGTTTTTTTCTTTCTGTCTCTTTGGAATCAAATTCCACTTCAAAAATGGTATTTTCTTAATATCTGGTGAGACAAACAATAAGCAAAGAAAACACATAAAATATGGAGAGTCATGAAGGAAACAAGCAGGGTACTATGAAGATTTTCCCTGGGAAACCTCATTTAATCTGAGACTTTTCTGATATGAAAGAGCAGGTGTATGACAAGCTAGTGGGTGAGATGAGCATTCCAGGTGGAGGAAGCAGAAAGCACAAAGGAGTGGGAAGAAAATGCTCTCAGGACTTTTGTAAGGAGGCCCTTGTGAGCGAAGGCCCAGTGAGCGAGGGGAGTGGGTCATGGGGGGACCTCACAAGGAGCTTGGGTTTATTCTAAGTGTTATGGGAGCCAGCGAAAGATTTTAAGCAGGGAGTGACGTGATTTTGGCTGACTTTTTAAAAGCATACTTCAGAGTTTTGAGCAGAGCTTGGACTGAAGAGGAGATGGAACAGAAGCCAGAACCAGTTAGGAGACTATTGCCTGGGTCCTGGCTGGGGATGACTCCTTGTCCCACGGCAGTGGGAGCAGTAGTAATGGAAGGAGACTCAAGGCAAAACCTGAAGGTGGAACTGGCAACACTTGTGATGGATTGGAGGAAGGGAATGAGAGAATGGAGAAGACAAGGGTGACTCTTGTTTCTACTTGAGCAGCTGGGGTGCTAGTGGTGTTTCTGGGATGAGGAAGAGTCAAGGAGCAACAACTTGCAGCAGAAAACTGATAAGTTCAGTTTTGGCTAAGTTATGGATGTTTGTGAGAAGACTGTTTTGAGAGTTTGGGTTCTTGGCACTGAGAGCTAGTAAAGCTTATGTTTCCCTGAAGTCCAAGCTAGTGAAGATACTCATGCCTCTTAATCCAGATGGGGCCATTTGGAAGATGCCTAATAACAAAAAGTACCTCAAAGCCTATGGGGAAGGACCTCAAAAAGAAACATTATGACAGAATCTAATACATACTAGGCATTCCATAAATTCTCATGAAATTAATAAATGGGTGAACTATGTTTTCACTATGATTGCTGGGAACTGGAGAGATATTTTAGCCACAGAAGCAAATTCAGCCAATCTCTTTGTCATTTTTTTTCTGTGTATATATTACCTTACCTGAAAATCTGAGATACGCCTCTCAATACATGCACCCTTTAGAAGGCTTCATTGTTGAGTGGAGCTGGGAGGATGATACCAATTTTGAATGTCACACTGTACTTGCAAATATTAACTCATTTGATTCTCTTAAGGATACTATCTATGATGCAGATACACTTATTACCTTATTTCATGGATGGGAAAACCAAGGCATGAAGATGTTAATTAGTATGCTACTGGAGCTCAGATTCAAATCAAAAGCTTTCTGGTTCTAGCATATGTTCTTTTAACTATTGTAATGCTACCTTTACACACAGATATTTAATCTGTTTTGAAAGTCTCAGTAAAATGTGTGCACTAATGTTCCATTATAGATATACTGACATAGAAGGCTAGACTAGCTAGGTGTTGCTGATCAAAGAAACCATATAATCTTTCCTGTAAATATTTTACTGAACTATTCAATGGCCCTGTTTCTTTATAGAGTACACCTGTTCAAAAGCAAGAGCATATGCTTTCTTTTCATTCAATAATTCTAACTTTGACTTGATACTAATCTAAAGTACATAATTAAGGATTATGTAATTTATAATAAAATTTTCTTTATATTCTATATAAATATGTTATGTAGATATATGTAAATAGCAGGTGTACTCAACTTATAAGGGACTTTAAGTAGTTATTTTTTCATATTATATAAATGAAACAATTCTATTTTATTTTGAACACATTCTATTATATTTTTTGCGTGAACCTTTATTTTTATATTTGGTTTATAGACTAAAATTTTACTTCTGTTTTTATTTAGGGGAAATGAATTAACATAAATTTGACTATTTTTATTACTAACTAGATGAAGAGAATATCCAGAAAGGAATGATATATCAAAATATTTAGAACATACTATTTTGTTACATGGGAAGAACTAGAAGGACACTAAATGTAAAAACATCTACATTGGTCAACCATCATAATTTTTACTTATCCCCACCAAGACTAGAAAGGCAAGCATTTATTCATGTACTGATGATCTGCTTTTATTATCAAGGACTAATAATGGTCTTAAAAATTAGTGGCAATTTAATTATGGCAAGGATAGGGAACAGAAGATTAATTCTTCTAAAATTAATATAAAATTTTTGATATAGAATTTCCGTGTTTTAATTGGTTTGTAGGTAATTTCTCTCAACATGATACCAAATTCAACCAACTGCATGAATGATTTGCATCTAGTTTAATTTAACAAAATACACTAAGAAGTTTAAAGTCATGTTCACTTTATATTTTATAGCAATTTGATGTATTATTTTATGACTGAGGAAGGGTTGGCTTACACCTGCTTTATGAATCATCCAGGGAATAATTATTATGGTCAGGCTTTAAGGTAGGGGGCGATGGGGATGGAACGCTATTAGAGCAGACCTTTGAGCACTTTAGTTCCTTCTTGACCCTCAACTGACCACTGACCTGAACTCAAGTGGATTTTTTTTTTCATGCAAAAATCTTTAGAAATTCTCAATCTTTATATTAGCATCAGGTCCTAGCTCCTTAGATTGTAAAAACATGTACTCTGGTTTCCTGGCCCACCTGGAATAACTGCACTTTAGGCACTTATTAGAATGTCCCACCCATCTCACTGCTGCTCCACAGCCTTGGAAAGCTCAGCCGAAGATGTTGGATTTATAAAGGGCCCCGGAAGGTGTGTGCTCACTCCTACTGCTCCCTGGTTACTGTAACAGTATACCAGTGGGTTCAGACAGACCATCAGAAGCACATAACTAGCCCATACCACACCAGCCCCTTTTAAAAGCTTTATTATCATATGCTGTAAAGCCACCAGCTTACTGTTTTGTTCTTATCTTTATTAGGAACAGCCTGTGATTTAGAGACGTGAACTATAAGTTGTGGGTGCTAACATAATAAAGACTCATAGGAAGTATTTCTTCATGTGCTCAATTCTAGAAAGTTTTGCTCTGAATTTACTTACTGACAGCATGATACTCATAGTGATTATACTCCCTTTTGGCTTTAGCTTCTAAAAAGCTGAAAGTCAAATTTGAGATCCTTTTTGACCCTCTGTGAAATGGCCTGCTTCACACATTTATTGTGTTATCCTCAGGGTTGTCGCATCTTATCATTTTCTTTTATCTCGGTTTTTTTAAATTAATGTTTAAGTAGCTTTCTTCTTTCTAAATGTAGCTTTGCACTCCCCACTCTTTAAATGTTGTTTGAGATAAGGTGATGTGTAAATAAATATTAATGGTGCCAACTTCACTGAAAATGTGCTGAGAGGCATTTGAAAAGTGGGGAGTATTTCCAAGAAACAATCAGAGCAGCTGGAGAAAGCATATTTACTGAGTATCTGGACTTTAGAGAGAATGTAGAGTACAGACCTGTCCCTAACACTTGTTTTCTCCTCCACAAGCGTTCTGACCTCCCTCAGCTCTTAAAAGTTAGCGCCATGGAGGGAGAACACTTTAAATAACGTGTCTGACAGACTCAGAGGAAAACAGTAGGAAAATCAAGAGTGCTTCCCTCCTTGGATATTGCATATCTTCTTTTTTTTAAAAAAAAATCACAGACAAATTAAAACGATTGAGCAATGTTTTCAATGAAATAAAGTTACAAGAGTTAAAAGTCTCCAGCTCAATTCTAGTCATGTGCCCAAAACACCATCAAATAAACTATCCAAAGTAAAACGATTGCTTTGCTATTGTTCCTCAGATGCCGTAGAATGATCTGCGATGGAAAACAACACATGCTTGAAATAATGCTGATGAGAAATCTTAAGAAAAGCACTGAAGAATTTAAAGAAAAGTTGGAGGATACGAATACAGAGTACAGAAGCTGTATGTTAACTTTGATCAGGGATTTGACACTAGGGAATTACATGTAGAGATGCTAAATTTAAATCATCTGGGCTCGCCATCATAACATCGTTTTGAATATCGAACAAAATTTGAAGATTCAAACAGAGATGCCAGAAATTGTGTTTCTTGAGATTTGGTAGAGGGCTTACACGAGGAACACAGACACACACACAGACACACACACACACGTGCACATACACACACATACACAAGCATTTTCAATGTTGGAGGTCCTTATTAAAAAGTAGGGAAAAACACTAAGCTATTGTTTTTAGATAAAATTACAGTTTTAGTTGAATTGTGAGGAAAGCTTCCTTCTTGTATATTAAAATTACACCTTCTGCATAGGGTACAGTTTGGTATGCAGAACCCTTAGGGAATAAGTGGTCTGGACCTCTGTGGGGATGGTGAACCCAGCCATGAGCCCTTACCTCCACTTGCTTTTAGCTTGATGGTCATTAGTTCTTCTGAGACCTTGCCCTTTTTGATGGCTTGTGCATTTAGAGGACATCCAGATAAGCTGTGAAGACAGAAATTATTCCCATGTGTGAATCACGTATTAGTTCCTATAAAAATTAGTTTTTTTTATTCTCTGCTGACTATTTAAATATTTGGCTGCTTACTAATTACATTATAACCTGCAGTCCCTTTGTAGAGAGTAATGAGTAAATATCTATTCAAACAAAAGCAAAAGGCCCTGAAATAATATAAGATGTTTTGTATTTTTTTTTCTTAAAATACAAATAGCTACTGTTGATATTATCATTTAATGAATTTTTGTTAAAATGTTACTATTCTGCATTCTTATAAGCTCCTTTCTTTAGTAGTGGTTATTTTATTTTCTGTAAACATAAAATTGTACAGAAGTAGTATGAATAAGAATTGTTCCAAATTAGTCAAAATTTCATAAATAATAAAGCAGAATCTAGTTCTTTCTGTCTTTATATATACTGTGGTCTGATCTTTACAGAATGACTCAAATTATTACAAGGTCAAAATAACAACCCTCCCTCTTCATGACAAGTTCAGTTGGAGGATGGGAAAGTGTCTAATTTTTTCTTTAACTTTTAAAACATTATTTTTCATAAAGAAATCTTTACCCTGAAAAAATAAAAGGAACCCCTACGAGAATATTCAGATATAACCATTCCTGAGGCAGCGAATTGTCTTTTAGTGGCATTTATACTGTTCCTTAATTTCAGTCTTCAGCAGTGCTCTTTCCGTTAATGTCATCTGTTTTATTTAAATTGCACTGAGATGATAATGACATTGAACAACACTTGTTTTCCATAGTACATGATCAGATGATTTTGTTGGTTTTAAGTACCCATTAATTCTTTTGTAATTTTGTTGTATTTTTAGAGATATGATTTTTAAATAAAATTAAAAATTATCATAATCAGCCATTTAAAATATTTTTCTGCAGAAATTTGATTACGATTCATGTATAAAACAATTATTTTCAACCCAAAGATTAGGACACATGGCCAAATGAAAGAAAATATTTCTGAAGCAAAGCCCTTAATGTTTGCTGAATGAATGTATTTTTAAAGAATTCTAAATTATTCTATATAAAGATCATATAAAATATAAAATTAATAGGTATATAGTGTTATACATAAAAAGAAAGTTACATAGTTTGCCAAAATTTGATAAATTATGAATATTTTACACAGGAAAAGAAAATAATGAAAAAGCACAAACTGAAATTGAACTCAATTTTTCCACATCCAAAGCTTTTCATTGTAAAGTGTGGCTTATTTAAATTTCATTATCTTTTTTTGCCTGAAAAGTTTGCACAAATCTGTCTTTTGTCACATATTGTGTCCTCAGAAAATGGTCATGAACAGGGCTACTATTTAGTTGTTAAGCTGGATTTTAAAAGTGACATATAGTAAGTCCATTTGTAACATAATAGAAATCAATAGCTTGTGAGGACTTCTCTCTCTCCCCTAAAGGATCGGCTTTGTTCAGACAACACAGCCGTAAATATCTAGTTGTAACCCAGCGGTGTGGAAAGCGAATGAAGCATCCAAAACTATGTGACTTAGAACCAAAAGTATAGTTAAACTATGAACATGAGGGTTTGATTTAAAACATGCCATTTGATATTTTGTATCTTCTAATGTAGTTATATCTTCAAGGATATTAAGCAAATCTTAAATTTAAAAAAAATGGGACAGAAAACATTTAAAAGGTCCTTTTCCTTTTGAGGATGTCCTCCATGAGGCTCCATTTCGCTGCCTGAGAAGAGGTGGAGGTTGTCTAGGGTGTTCCTGCTGGATTTGGGCTCCGCAGTACAAAGGCTGGGAGAATGTGCCCTATGTGATTTTGACCAAATTTGCAATTCTATTAAGGCATATCAATGGCAATTTTAAACTATATCTTTATCTGCCTTGTTAAATTAAAATGGCAAGTGATACAATTTATGTAGTGGGCATCACTGTTTATAATATATTAATAAACCAGTAAAATTGCAAAGTTATAGCATAGCACCGAGTTCTATTAGTTACGGAACTTCTGATTTTAAAGCCGCAAACATCTATACTGATGTGTGCGTGTGTCTGCATCTGTGCATTTTAATATGATATCATTTGTCTTCAGCGATTGCTAGTTTTTTCAAAAATGGAAGTTTGTAATATAAAGATGTAAAGCAAGGTTTTAAAGTAATTAGTATGTAAACATAATGCTGATGTAATACACAAGTCAAATTGTTCTTAACCATCTCGTAAGGTAAGTTTTGTAATTATTCCCATTCTGCTGAATCTTCGAAAGGGAAAAATTACAAAACTTACCGTAGATGATGACTGAGGAACTCGTCTTTGCCCGTGCCTGGCACATGGAAGGTCTCAAACACAGGGTTGCAGGTGATACAGCTTCACGAAAGGGGCGCTGGCGTCCTGGTGCTGTCTGCAGGGGCAAGTCCTGAACGCCCCTGTGCTTGTGTCCTTTTCTATCCACGGAGGATAATCCCAACACCTCTGTAGCTCACAGGCTTTTGTAAAGGTTTAAGGGAATAAACCATGTAAATTACTTAGAACAGCGCTCTCTGCTGGAACAGAGAGGGCCCAAACAGATGCTAGTCCACTATTGACAGCGATTGGAAAGAGTCCTGAACAACCTCAGGGATTTTAGGTTAAAAATACATAACATATAAAAGTGTATGGTAGGTTAGACCGTAGTATTCCAGTGTAAATCATTCTTACTTAAGCGCCTTATTGCAAATATATGTATATTAGTATAATTTTCATGAAAGAGAAAGGAAATAGTATGGAACACCTATGATGTGCCAGGCAATAAGCTAGACATTTTGTAATGTTATTTTATTAAATTCTATATAGTTAAGGAAATCATTCCACCTTCAAGAGAATCACCCAAATTAAATTCAGTGACTTAAATCTTTTAAGTAGCAAGAGAGATCTCTAGTGGAAAAGTGAAATCAGTTATTCATTTGTCTAAATTTTTAATTACTTTTCTTCTCCTAGAAAATATCTTGGTATTAATCTTGCAGCCTGTAATTTTTGAATTCATCATTTTGATTTTCATTTTATGAAATACATAATATGTACACAGCTACATATAATATAGATTTACAATTTAGAGAATACTCTTAAAATGAGTATCATTTTCATTCACACATAGAGCATGCCTTATGATATGTTTGAAGCTCACTGGCCCCTCAGTGATTACTCTCTCTTGTCCCCCAAAGAAAACCATTACAGGTTAATAATTACCTATTTTTTAAAAATGTATGTTTGTGGCTGTTTTTAACTCTCTATAAATAGGATCATACCGCACATATTCTTCAGCAATGTGTCCCACTCAGCATCGTGTTCTAAAATTCACCCATGCTGTGCCTTCATTTTTGCCACTGTGTGGCGGTCCCTATGTCACCACTGTGTCTGGCAGTCCCTGCCTCACCACTGTGTGTGGCAGCACCTGCGTCACCTCGGTGTGCAGACACCGTTTATTTATGCTCTTGAGTGGTAGTGGGAGCGTGGTAGTTTCCAACTTGGAGTCTGGGCCCCACTGTACAGATTTTCTGAGCATAAGCCTAACAGCTCAGTGGCTGGGCAGCAGGACACATTCATCTGCTCTTTAAAATGACTCCCTAAAGGCAACTTGCTTCCTCAAGTGGCTTCACCAAATATTCTTCCACCGATAGTTTATGAGAATCCCGGTCGCTTCTCAGCTGACCTCGGTGTCATCATTTAAAACTTCTTCAGGATTTTTAAAGATAACTCTTGTTGCTAACTGAGGGATGTGCTCGCCATAGCACAGCGGTAACATTTTATCATCAGTTTTAATGTGGATATTGCTCAGGCCGTGAACTAACTGTGTAGTAACTGTGACATTAGGCACACTTGATTTGTGACTGTCATTTCTGAATAGAAATGATGATTCAAAAAGAATAAAACAATGCGTACTATTGTGGAGGTGTCTATGCATTTGCAAATCCTCAAAAAATAAACCACTTAAAATTTCAGGGTTTTTCCATAAGCAAGTGTCGCTGGTATTCACTTAAATCAGCAATTCCTGGAAGGTTTCGTTTTCTCATGCCATTGATATGTATCTTTAAAAGTGAACAAAATGTCAAAATGTCTCAGCTTTGCTCAATTTACATTCTACTCATAAGAAAAACATCAGGGCTCACTAAAGCTTCACTGAACTTTAAATCCACCTCATGTGCAGTAGCCAGCGAGGTGGGAAGGGCCCACTTGATCGGAGAAGTTGCAGCGACTCTTGTAGCTCCTTTCCTTGAAGTAACACGTGAACCAAAAAGGTGGTCTACGATCACTGAACCCACAAGGGCTCTGTTGAAATATGTGACACTTAGTGATAAAGGAATTAAGTCATTATGAAACTATAAAGGGTTTTCTAAATCTCTCTCATCCTGTTGTACACTTAGTAGTTGCTCTGTCGTTTTCTTTCTGGCTGCTGGGGATGAGTCACATCTACCCAGTAGCAAAACAACTACGATTTGGCCTGAAATTGAGCTCGTTCACAAGAGGAAGGGAATGACATAAGTATATAAAGTGAATGTTTACAATTAATTACACTACATAATGGAGTAGATATAACCACTTGGAACTGAAGTGGACCATTAAAAGACTAAACCATTAAAAAATGGCAGCATAAGCAATATTTTAGAATACAGAAAACAAATGCACATCTTCTACAACACTTGAAAATTGTAAGTGAATTTTCAGAAATAGAGAAAATAGTTTTTATTCTTCAAACTAGTCAAATGTCTAACTGGCAAGACATTGTTATAACATCTAAAGTGCTGTAATTTATGACCTTGAAGAGGGTGCCCCCCCCCACCACACACAAAGCATCCCAAGTGAAAAACAATCACAACATCACAACAAAAAGAGAACAAATGTTACCTTCTGTGGGTGACAAAAACATTATTTACATGGCCCAGCCCATTGCATCCTGGCAAGGGACAGTGTGGTAGTTCTTGTTTGTTCAGTTTCCAGGAGAGGGGGGCCCCATTGAGAGGATTCTCCTTCTGTCTCTTGGCAGCCAGGGGACAGCCAGAAGCTGTGCGATGGGATGTGTATTTACCTGATATGTGACCTTGACCGTCACAACCTATCACAGGACATCTAGAGAGACACAGCAGAGACATTACCAGCTGGGAGAGACTGGATAACTAACATAAAGTGCAGTAACTGAGTGAATAAGAAGGCAGTGGTGATCCCATACTATCCAGAAGGCAAATGGTGAAATTATAGCGTTTTAAAAGATGCCATTACAACTAGCAAAATAGCATTGTACTAGCAGTAATGATGGTCCACTGGCTCTGAGCTAAGCAATTTTCATGCATTATCTCTTGCAATCTTCACTGCAAATCTATGGAACAAAGCGTATTATTATCCCATTTTATAGGTGGAGAAAATGAGACTTATCAAGCTTAGGTAACTTTCCATCCATTTTACAAGAAGTGGAGTCAGGTTCAAACCCACCATTTTTAGCCCTAGCCAACCAGATGAGCACTGTGTCAAACTGCCTCCAAAGACCAAGGGTATAAAACGTTAACTGTCTTGCCCTACCTTACATAGCACATTGTTCAAAAAACTGGAATTTTGTTTTCCAAATTGTCTAAATATTGTACTTAGAAATGCTGTAGAATGAACAATTTAAATTTCTACATCGATATCTGCATATATCATCCAAGATTTAGTAGTATATGTCTCAAAGAAGGGAATTTAACTTCGATGAAATTTCACCCTAAGAAAACTTAAAATTTCAGGAAAAAAAAAATGCTGCCAATTTGTTGTTCTATAGTGCTTCCTCAATGCAACTTTCCTTTAAAACAACTGGAAAAAATATGATCTTCCTCCTTTTTCTTTTACATTATCTAAGAACTGTGGAAACATAGCTAGGAATGGGAAATTTCTCTTGAACCTCCAAATACTGACTGCTGCTTCAAGTGTCCTCGCGTTTGCTAGGGTACAGCTCCCCTGAAACGCAATCAGTGCTCAGTCACATGTGGACCAAGGCCTCGCCCATTTGACCAACAAGCTACTGACCTGGAGGCTGCTGCCTCAACTGCCGCACTTACTTTAGTTCAGGGTCTTCTTTTTCTTCCTTCGTAGGAGTCATTTTGACACCACCTTTCCTGGCACGAGGGCAGCCGGACAAACTAAAATATGTTCCCAACAAAGAACAAAACAAAACCATGTGATCTCTGTGGCCCCTGCTACAGACACTGATTTCATTTTTCAGAAATAAGATCCATCCTACCTTCTGTGGGAAGCATAGTTTCCAGTCACATGCCCTGAACCATCACACCCTGGCGTTGGACACCTGGAAAACACAGGAAGAGAGCACAAGCCTAGTGGTTGTAGTGGAGGGAGGGGGGTCATGACACATTCAAATAGAATGAAATGGAATGAGCTGCTTTTTGTGGGACATTTTTTGCTTAAATTAGATTATTGCTAACAATCCATTTTTAAAGAAAATTTAAGATATATAGCTACTGTGTGATGCTTGGTAGACAATGTATTAATTGTTATCCTGCATTCTTTTTTTTTTAACCTTATTTTGGAAGGAACCAGAATTTTGGTCCACAACTCACTGCTAGGCTTCTGTCTATATCATGTAAAATTCTTATCTTTTATTTAAGAAAAAATAGTTTTCCAAGTTGTTTTTGTGCACAATTTATTTTCTTTGCCATGCTCCACTACCATGGTAATCCATTAAAATCGGATGAGCAGTGGTATAGGTGAATTCCAGAGACTTGGCACATTACTGTGGCTGCCTTAGAACCTAAGTCATTTGCACCTGGTCTGTTCTGCCTCATGGCCCAACTTAAATGGCCCCTTGGAAAATCTACCAATGACTATTATTGACAATCAACCATTAAATTTGGAATGAGGAGGGGTAAAAAGGAGAGAAAATCCAATTCTACTTGGAATGCTGATTAGAAATAGGTTTCCAAATACACATGAATACAGCAATTTAAACAGACTCTCACCCTTTTGTTCCCTTTAAAAAAAAATCCTAAATATTAATGAAAACACGGAAGCTGTTGTAAAATGTTTCCTCTTCTGAAGGTTCTTGTAGAAATTATCTTTGTTATTATTTCAGTTGTACGCTCACCCTGGTTCAGATTTCTATCCAAACAAGAGTTTGAAAAAAATAATAATCCAAAATAATAATGAAAATGTGAATGCTATCTTTTTTTCTTAAACTCTACCCTCAGTGAACTGTCATGGAAATGCTTTTATATTAAAGCCTGAGGCAGAAAATAGGAGTAAATGCTTTTTTTTCAAATGAAATATAAAATCAGCATGTATCTCTTTAAGCTAAACAGAGAAACCTGCCCCCAGGCTTTAGTCAACCATTTTCAGATGTAATATGTATTCCATATTGTAAGAAAGGTTGAATACTAGTTTTTCTATTAACATTTGTAGTAAAATAGTGGTTTACTAGCATATCCCAATTATAGAAAAATCTGTGTCCAGTAACCCTGTTTTGGAATTCTCGAGAATCTAAAGAAGTGGTCAATGAAATGTCTCTTTTTCTTCTATATATGGAAAAGATCTAGATCTAAAGCTGTTACTTGTTAGGTGACTGTGTAAAACACATAGATACTGGAGATTGCAAGAGGACCTATCAATACACATGTTTTTCAATTTATTATCGACATTTATTCCTAGATATAATGTTTAGAGAAAATATTTAAGAGAACTGATTATTATTATTAAGATATAGCAATGTGGAAGTTTAGAGCAATTGAGTAAGATTGAATAAGTAAGTATTGAGCAAGTAAGATTAAGTAAGATTGAGTAAATATGCCTGGAACTTTTCTGTTTTCAATCTGTTAAATATTAATCTTTACTTAGCATTCTTATATTTTAGTCTGGAAAAGTGGCAGCCAATATAGGTTTATAGAATCTATGCTGACAAAATCAATATACTTCGCACTTTGAAAATGAGAAAAGTTGTATATTTCATTGTTCCCTTTACTATTTCTGGTACTAAAACTCTGATTTTTTATATTTTTTCATAAATTTATTTTTGTAATTTTTAGATAAAAATTTAAATAAATTAGAAAATGGAAATACTAACTAAATATTTTAAAAGATATCTGAAAATTTACCAGTGATTTGGACACCAAATGTTGATTCTACTATTTATACAAATATTGTTTTATCACTAGACTTAGTAACACCAATTTTCCCTCAAATATTATTTGCAAATAAATTTTATTAATTTTGTTTAATGTTACTCCTTTATCTGTTTAAAATATATGCTTAATTATAATTTTAAAGGATATCAGTAGATTATAACTTTTTATTCTATATGTAATTTAACAAGATATAAAAATAAACAAGTGAGAAATTTGGAATAAAGAAGATATAAGGAATAATATGCAACTTTCTTAAAATCAGATTACAAAAGTGGTTTGCCCACCTTCATAGGTCTGATTTATTAAATAAATTCTGAAATTAACAGAAAAAATATTTTGTTGAACTATTACATCATTGCTTTAAAAATGACTGTAAAAACAAAATCTCCAAGTAAGCTAATTAATTAACAAACAGTGATTTTGTTTTAGTCGTTTGAACTTTTTGGTGAAAGAGTATGTTGCTCATAACTTAGTGAGACATGATTTACTACTCGTTAGCGACTGGTTCTGAATGAGGAGAATCCCAACACAGTTCCCCACACGGTGAATGAGGGCAAGGAGGTCACTCTTCCCACACTTACTTTAGCTCCTGAGAGTTAGCAGCCATGAGGGATTTAAGAGTCTTATCTGCTAAAGGACATCCAGAAACACTAAAGAGGGATGAGAAAAACAAAAACAAAATACAGAACACCAACATATACAAATCCAATTTAAATGGCATCCCGAGTCTGTGAACATCTTAAATTTTTCGGTGACTGGGGATTAGGGACAAAATAGCAGGGTTTGAATCCAGCTTTGATACTCTAACCAGTTTGAGCTTGTGGGCACCTCAATTATTTCTCATAGACTGGGGTTTGCTATTTATTAAAAGATGGGCTTTAATCCAATGAGACTCCGCAGTTCTAGAACTCAGTGATTCAATCATTACTGACGGGGGGGCGGGGGGGGTGGGGGGGGTAGTTTATTGCTATTGCATCATCAAGAAATGATGGCTTAAGAGTTTAAATCAGCGCCAAAAGGGAAAGCAAATCACATCAATGAAGAAGGTGAGTGGAAAGGTTAAGCACAGCCTTTCGTCATTGTTTAACCTCTCTAAGCATTGACTTATTTGCCCAGGGCTGAGGATGCCACATCTACAGAGTAAACAGTCGACTCCAGTCACACTGTCTTACCTTTGCTTCACTTGAGTCCTAAAGCTGGACACTACAAAAGCCCTGACAGAAACTCTAACTTTGGTTTGTAACCTGGAGTACAGGATCAGGAAACTAGTTTTGATTTCTATACCATATAAGTGAAAAGACTGAAGATTTAACAGCTTTATTTCTGAAAAACCAAAGAAACCAAAACCCATTCTCCAGTTCCTGATCCAGATAATATCTTTCTGGAATGGACAAGAATAGTATTTAAATTGGAACACGATGATGAAAAGCTGGCTGCACACCAGGTTATTAGGTACCTGCGGTGGGAAGCATAGTTTCCTGTGACGTGGCCACTTCCATCACATCCCGGTGTTGGACAGCTGGGTCAATAAAAATATGTATAATTAGAGTCAAGCACATTTCATGCAGTCATTAGCTCTGTTTGATTTGTTACAAGGTAGCTTCTCTTTTCAAGATCAGTTAACACAGTACAGGTCATTCAGAAGCTACCGAACTTAGGATTTATGCTACCAGTAGACCAGCTAAAAGAAAACTAACATGATCTTAAGTAGTTAGCTCTCAGCATCATACCCAATTCTCTAATTCGAACGATGTAGGAAAGGAAGACATAAAATATATGTCTTAGTGATGTTGCAAGTCAACAATCAATGGTGTTTTATTTCTTTGAAAGTATGTGTTATAAAAAATAAATATCATAAGCCCATGCTTTATAATGAGAATGGCTCTTAGGAATACCACCACCCATTATACAACAGAGTTCAAATTTTTGTGAATTTTTAAGAGACAGGCAACATAGTATCTTCATAAATATTTTAGAAAATGTCTGGAAAAGAAGAAAAATCTTTGAAAATACTACATATGACTGAAAAGTAAACTGATATTTTAGGTGGGAAAGTTGCTGACACTCCAGAAGTAGATAAGAAGTTTATTAAAAAGCTTGCTATCAGTTTCATCCAAAGCTTGAACCCAACAAAGACAATTGCTGATTAACAACCTAAACAAACATTAAGTTCTCCAGGGCATCTGCTGAAGACCAGAGTCTGTGCCATTTTATCTCAGAAGCTGGTCCCATTCTGTGCATTTTATGTGTGTTTTTAAAATAATGTAGGATATTATCCTAAGCAGTTTTACATCCGTAGTCGATAGGTTCCTGGGTTTCTCAGTCCTTTATTGTCCTTTGATGCTACTCAAAGTCGCTAATTTGAAGTAAGCAGATTGACCCCAGCCTACTCAGTGCTACTTGTGGTGGTGTTAATAGTCAGAGCTCCCTCTACGTCATCCATGCTTCTGGTTTCTCTGACATCCTGCGTAAAGTGAAGGTTTATCCACGTATGTATAGAATACACAATTTACCCTTTTGAAGTGACATTTAGGGGGAGAGTGACAACATCCAGGATTTTCTAAAATGACACCTAAGTATTTTTTTCACTGTGAGCTAGCTATAAATATATGTAAACAAGTAAATAAAAAATGAACAATGACTAACATTTGAGCCGAATAATCTTACTAATGCCATTCGTCCACTAAATGGAGGAACGATCTTTTCTGAACATTATACAACTGAAATATCAGAGGGTGAGAGATGGGTTGTAATTCCTGAGAATAATTTATTTTGGAAACACATCGCCATCTAGTGTTCAAAACAGCATTGCATTTACTGTATTTTATTTCTTATTTTATTTTTAATTACGACTCCTATTAATATAGCTAGGAAAGGCAAGAAGTGTTAATAATTTTTGAACCAATCAGCTATAAATTACTTAGGAAATATAATAATGCAGTATGCACTTAGTGCATAAATTACTTAGGAAATATCATAATACAGTAGGCACTTAATTATTATTTTTTAGGTTTGATGATATAAAGAGGTGAAGCAAAAAGAAAGGATTGGGGTGGTGGTGTGGTGAGAAAAACTTCTGTTTCAGATTCTGTTACAGCTTTAATTACAAATCTCTGATGAAAATTTTACAAAATAACATGTGCCAGTACCAGTTGGGTAATATATTCTGGGAAGGTTTGCAAAAGAAAGTATCTGGGAAGGTTTGCAAAGAGAAAGAATCATAGAGAAAGGAAACTAGCTAGTTCCCTGAGTAAGTGACATTCAAATTTAAGCAAATTTATGCTAATCGATATCAAAAAATTTTATTTCAACTATAATTTTTTGATAAGCAATTAAGGTACATTTATCTGTTAGAACAAAACAAAACATAATAAGGACAGGGCGAAACTGTAGAGAGGCTCTCACAAAACCAGTGTACCAATATAGACACATGTAGGTAATGTCCCCTGAATCACTTAGCTGTTTGTAAAATGAGATGAGAACCATGAGGTCTCCAGAGAATTAATGTCCTAGGAATTCATGAATATATTCCAAAAATTGTTCAATATTTTTAGAACCCTTCCTCTTTTGTATTTACTTTTAGGCCAATAAGAATGATCTATTACAAAATAATCACACTTCATTTTCATTTTTGAAATGGTAATTCAGGTTAATTATCAATATTTTACATACATTTAGTTCGTAATGACTTTGTCAATTTTCAAAAATCTATCTTCAAAAAATATGCTTTGAAGATATTAAAAATAATATGTAGAAGTGAAATCCATGATAAGATTTAAAATTTTGAATAGTAGTTCCAGGAGGAAATAAATACACGGCTGACTTAAGTCACCTCTTAGGAAGAAACAGTATTCAGTGAAATTGAAATTTTAGTCTGTTTGGTACCATTCATCATGTTGTTTCAGCTGCCAAGCTTCAGGTGAATATTTAAGAAGGGAGCATGGTATTTGAGCCAATAATGTTTATCACTACAATCCTTAAAGAACGCAAAGTCTATGGTTATTTAAATATTGCTCACATGTCAATAAAGTAAATTGATGCTGTACTACAAATAATTTTACTGAACACCTCCTCTATGCAAGACTCTTGTATTTGGCAACAGCAATTGGTATGCACTCCCTGATCCTAAGTCACTGTCCATGTAGTTGAGGAAATAAGAGTCAGCACAGTAAATATGTACCAATGGTGTGGACACAGAAGAGAACAAAACAGATGGAAGAAGAACACCCCTGTCTTCCTGGGGCCTCCGTTCTAGTGGGGGAAGCAGACAAAAGAGAATATGAATGAAGTAAAGTGTTTAAGTATGTTAGCTAATGATAAATGCTGAAAGAGAAAAGGAGATCTGGAAAAAGGGAGAGGAGTATCAGGCCTGGGGATGGGAGAGGGGACTACAGTAGCCACAAAGACCTCTCAGCTAAGTGACAGTTGAGAGAAGAGCTGAGGGAGAAGATGACATCCTACGTAGATCTGTGGGAAGAGTATTCTGGCAGAGGGAAGAGCAACTGTAAGACCCTTGGGCCTTAGGAGAAAAACACAGAGAAGAGAGTGCTGGTGGAGACGGAGAGTCCTGGGGGAAGAGAAGAGCTGGCTCACCACGCATGTGAGCTGTTGGAAGTGAGTCTGGTGGTCTCAGCTGGTGATGCCAGCCCGCGAGTCCTCAGTGTTGAGATGGTTCTAACACCAAGAAGGGAGAAAAGAGTAGACGGAGGAGAGAATAGGTTCCAGGCTGAGCTCTGAGGTATTTCCATCTCCAGAGACTGCATAGGAGTCTGTGAAGGGGTAGAGGTGAGGAGAGAAAAGAGTCCTCAGGTGTGGTGTCCTATAAGCCAAATGTAGAAAATAAATTGAGAAGGAGGGAATCATCAGCTCTGTCACATTCTGCCCCAAGTAGGAACGAGAGGATAAAGAACCAGCATCCAGATGGGGGTTCCCTGGAGAACTTAAGAATGGTTTTGCGGGAGCAATGAGTGAAAGTCTGTCTGGAAAAGATTCAGGAGAGAAATTGAATCTCACAGTAGCGACAATTTTCTTGAGTTTTGCTATAAAAGAAGAGATAGGGGGTTGGGTAGAAGCTGAGACAGGAGAGGGTTTAAAAATATTTTTTTTTGAAAAAATTTAAATATTTTTATGCAGAAAGATACAGAATAGTGGTATAGACACTGGCGCCTAAGTGAAGGGTCAGTCACTCTTTGCTAGAAATCTTCATTACTTGGCAGCTTTAAATATACTTGGGTATAAATATACTTTAATATTTAATCATTTACACATGGAAAATATTCCTTGCATTTCAGTCACTCACTCACTCACTCACTCACTCAAACACAACCCAGCCAAGACTATACTACCTGCTGAGGATATAAATGCAAAAAAGCCAAGGTTCTTGCCTTGTCTTGGTCTGAAACTTCCTTCCCCTCCCTTTCCCTCTCTTCCTCCTCTTCCTCTAATTAATGTCTATCTTCGTGTCTCTACCTCCCCTGCACCATAACTGAAGTTAAAGCGGAGAATTTCAGGACTTCTGTCCTGGCGATAGCCCAGATGAACTCACGATAGCCCAGATGAACTCATACCCACAAGGAAGCTGTATGAATCACACTCTGAATTCTAACAACACACAGTCAGAGATCTTCAGGGTTAAAAAAATAAGAATGTGTGAGTTTATGTGTGCGTAAAGTTCACAATCCTAGTTGTTTCCACTGCAGTAATTTGGAGGCACCACCTGCACTGTATACACGATGCTCTGAATTTCCTTCTCTGCCTCCACGTCCCACCTGCTGGCTGGCCTCCATTATTCATCAGACTATTCCAAAGATTTGTACAGCTTTCTAATTTCACCTCCATGAACTTCCAGTAGCATCTGATAAAAATCAAAGCTCAGTTTGGGGATTTTTCAGCTTATAGCTTCCATGACAATCATTTCCTTATTTATCTTCCTCTAAGTGTCCTCATTTCTGTATTCTTTGTGTCTTTTTATTTTTTCTTTCCGTCTTAGATTCCAGCAGAATGTGGGTCCTCTAATTTTGTGTTGACCACTCTTCACTTTTCTTTCTATACTTCCTCCCTCTACACATCATCTAAATCTCTACAGCAACATTTTAGATGATCTTCCTGATTCCAGACAGCCCCTGATGCATCCAGTCTCAACATAAGTCTGCACACTGCTCTCCTTAAAATGCTACATACTGTTTGCTTTTCTGCTCCAACACTATATGGTTTGTTCATGCGAAACCTGCCACCAGGCCACGCTTCTGAGGACCCTCGTCCGTCCTGCTGGATTCTGTGTCTGCATTCTCTCCAGGTCTGGCTGGTGTTCAGGGCTCAGCTCATGGCCTTCTGTTCCAAGAAGCCATGACTCTGCTCGGGGTGTCTTACCATCCCACTCAGAACTCTGCTGTAGTCTTAACTACTACTTACTGCTGTCAGGTGCTCTGGTCTGTAAACTCTTCTGAGTCACAGAACCCGTGGGGAATGTGATGAAAACCATGAACTATTTTACCCAAATAGCAATTTGCATTAAGTTTGAAAAGGTTTATAAACTCCCCAAAGCTCTGATTTAGATAATCTGGGGTCAGTAGATCTCAGATTAAGAATTTCTGATCAAAACATAAACATTTCTAATTGTTTTATATTGTTTTTTTTTTTTAATTAATTAGACTTTCAATTCTCTTAGCATGAGATCATGCCATGTATACTTTTTTTGCATAAGCCTCTTAGTTCTGAGCAACGGGTTTAGATGTATATATAATATTTAACAATTGACTGGTTGAAATTGCCCTAAAACATTCCTTAAGTCAATTACATAAGCCAAGATGTTATAACTTAAAATTATGAACTTAAATCTCTTATTTCCAGAATCTCACAGAGTATGCCATTTTGAATCACTTACGTGATTAGTTCTTTTTTGAGATCTCTTGCATGGAGCTTGGGTTTAGGGCTTGGTATGGAGGCCTCTCCAGGAAATTTTTTTTCTTCTAAATTTTCTAGAGAGCTCACTGGATCTTTCTGGAGAAAAAAAATACAGAAGCACAGAAGTCATTAGGGAACCCTAGAAAGACAGTTGTGTTTGAAGTCATCAGTGTCAAACTTGAATTTTTGCTTAAAGACTTAGCTGAAATTCCTCCTAGGATTTGTACACAAATATATAAGATAATGATATATCTTGATTGTTATGGACATTTGTCTTCAGTGAAGAATGAGAAATTATAATACATGGGAACACTTTTAAAAATTTCACATATTGGCAAATGTAACTACAGAGGAATTCTTTGAGTTATATAATTAAGTTAATGTTTTAATATAGTTCAGGTTTTATTATATAATGAATGTTTCCTAGAGAAAATAGGACTAGTTCTTTGTGTACACAGCAGTCATTGGCGAAACAAAGAAATATTGCAAAAATAAATCACACAAATTTTTAAACAAAGAGGTAAATTTACATCAACAGAATGTCCTTTCTAATATACAAATAATTAAGATTTAAATTTTTTGTTTCAATATGTAATAACTGGGTATTCAATATTTAAGCATTTAATTTGATTTTTGTGGGTAATTGCTTTTATCCTCACTTCTCTTCCTGTATTTCTTAAGTTGCCTCTTTTGCTAAACTGGTATCTTGTAATGCTTTTACTTGCTGGATGAAATTTCTTGTCGGATTATCATTAATTTTCATGGCCTCCTTTTAAGCTTAATACTGATCTTGATTTCATAAGGAAGATTCATTAATCCTTTCAAATCATTTATTTACCATCTGATATATTATCTTACAGAATATTAATGATGGATTTTGATAATCACATAATTAGTTTACTTTATCATTAAGTTTAAATCTAGTAAATATAATATTTTCTGGATTTAATATTAAAATGAGATTAATATGAAAAACTACTCTAATTCTCAAAAGTAGCAATCTATTTCAGGTGATAAAACTATTTTGAATTTTTCAAGGTAAATCTTATTTAAATCAAATGAAAATAAAAATGCAATGGCAAAATATAATTATAATAATCCTGAGTCTACACTCAAAAACAATGGGAAAACAAAATCTCTGAATTTTTCCAGCCAAAAAAAATTTTTAAACCCTGATCTCAGTCATAAAGGTAAATGTAATTTCTTTCATTAATCACTTAGATAACAATTCAATCAATTATTTTACACAAGACCATACAGTGGTAAATACATTAATAAATTATCTCAAGGAACATTATCTTCAGACCAAATTAATAAAACCTACTTTGGTACAATTTCTTCATACTATTTATAGTGCTAAGTATTCCATTTTATTTTATTGATAAATGTTTGAAAATAGTAGCAGATAATAATATATCATTTAAAAACAGAGAAATGGGTGCTTGATAATAGTTGCCTACTAAGATACAAAGAGAAACGCTATTTTAATGGCTGCTTCCATGGAGTCAGTAGCAAATAGATGAATGATACTTATACTTTTCAAGTTTTACTGTGGAAATGCCTAAAGTGAAGCAATTTCCAAAAAGACCTTAAATCTAAAAATACCACCATCCATTACATTTGGTGTTATCTGGATTCAGCTTAGGTAGTATTTTCCACTGTAATTCATAAATGTCTTGGCTTTCGGAAATTAGATACAAATGCTAAATCCAATATTAAGTCTCAGTGTGGAACAACCTTTGTTTTTCTGTTTAGATGCTAAATTTTTCACAAAAATGGCATACAGTAAAAAAAAAAAAACATTCAATTATTTTCTTTTTATTATAAAGTTAAGAATAAAGTATCTCTAAGAAGGTCTGCACATTTATAGATGAACATATAAAGGTTATCAGCTGTTGTTTGAGTGCTGAATCTACACATTATGGAAAGCAAGGGAATAGGGGATTTTGAAAAAAATTAGCAATTATGAAAGTTTATTATTTGACTAAAATACATACAAATATAATGCTTACAGAATATATTGTATTTAATTTGGTATATTAATTTGTGGTAATGTTTAAATAAGGTAATTTCATTGGCTATGATCTTTCAAGTGTTTTGTAACTTCTTTTAAAAACTATAGACTGCTATATATGCAATTGCATTATGAATTGTCTTGTTCCCTTTTCCTTGCTTAACATACCACCCTTAAAAAACTTGTAGCAAGCATATGTATTAGAATGAAGGTGACCATCACTAAGAGAATTTTTAACTTTGTTACAGAGATATTTTATATCAGATAAATTCCTAAATAGCACCTAGTAAAAAATAAGCTAGTATCATTTATGAGAATTTTTTCAAAATTTAAAGTATCATTTTGAAAATAATAATTTCATCTTATGGATATGTAAAGGAGAATGTGACATATATGTAAGTGTTTAGAGAGTATATGGATACAATAAAATTTCTTTAACGTACAGATGGAAGTTTATATTGGTTTCAGTAAAGATCAGAACATAATGGTAACATGAATAACAGATAATAGCATCTGGCACTTTTAACATTTTAAGCCCTGAAATCTTTGGAGAACTGACAGTTGAATGAAACTGACAGCCCTAGTTATTTCTCAGTATTTTCCTTTTGAGATATTTTGAGTTTTTTCCAGATTCAGGATTTTTTTTAGGGGGCATCTGGACAGGCTATTTCACTGAGAGAGACAGACAATATTTTCTGAAAATTACCACCAAAATTAAGCAACTGTTGTGCATATGAGCTAGATAACAATGAATTAGAAATAATCACTCGATTTCTGTGTGTGTGTGTGTGTGAGTGTGTGTGTGAGTGTGTGTGTGTGTGTGTGTGTGTGTGTGTGTGTGAGTGAGATGCAGGGGGAGGGGTGGTGTGGGGATGTTGCAGAGGTGGCAACAGGAAGGATGTGGGTGTGGAAGCAAGAACAGATTACAAGCCAGTCTTCTAGGCTGTGTGCAGCCATCCCAGTACATCTCACTGGAAATGATAAGCATGGACAAATCCCTGGTCACATCCTGCAGATCTAGATCCTACTGTCATAGAAGTATTGTAGACCACGGTTGCCTCCACCACACCTTGCCACATACGATTTCTTCATTATTCTCATTTTCTCTTCCCTTTCTAATTTTTCTCAATATTTCCTAGTTGTCTCCATTTTGGGATGTATTTTTTTTTTCTTTTCTTTCTCTCTTTTTTTCTCCCTTCTTTTCCTCCTCTTTAGGGAATCCCAGGCCCAGGCTCAATTGTCCCCTCTAAAAACTTTGATGATGATTGTTAGGATAATGAGACACTTTCTATAAAGATCCCTTATCTTTATTCTTACTGGACACGATAGCCCTCTGCTATTTTTGCAATGAGGACAATAAACGCAATTTACTTTTTTCAAAATAATACCTATCAAGTATCACATTTCTGTTTTAAGATTCAGAACAAGATATGAAAAATACTCTCTATTAGTAGGCTACCTTGGCACAGACTATGGAACAAAGAACAAAAGGTGAGAAGGTGTACTCAGGAGTCACAGTATTCCAAAAGCATTCTTGTGTGTGTCTTCAATGGCTGTAGCTTCCCCCAGCAATGAGTCACCCATATTCAGATAACTGTGAGAATAAGCTTTAAAAATCTTTTGCCAACTCAAACCTAGGGCAAGCACTTTGACTCTAAGAACTCACTTAGCATCTTCAAATTTCTCTTTGTTATTCTTAATGACATTGAATTTCTACATAGTTTCTAAGTTCAGATTTCAGAACACTTAGGTTGCCATTCAGAGCAGTGAAAGTCTGTACTATCATACCTGAAGTAAGCCACTCTGAAAAGAGCAGAAATCTAATCTAAACCAATCCATTTTTTCCCCATAAATTTCCTGGGAAATAAAACACAGTCACAGACATATAATCATTAGGTAAGAACATACTCCAGTTGGATCCATAAATCTGCCCAGGTGAATCCAGATGTTTTTTAAAATTATGCAAAAAATAAGATTGGAAAGTAAAGTTAAAATATTTATTACAAGACTTCAATTTCTGGCTGAGTGATAAGAAGTGTAGCAAAGGAGGTCCCTGATATACGAACTAGACCCCCAAATGGGAGAAGTCTCTCAGAATAAAGGAGAAGCAATTTGACATTGCTCCTGAGGGCAAAAATTTATAGCCAATGCCAAACAACACAAGACCCTAAATGGAAATGAGAGCCACTTTTCTCAAATTTGCTTCATTATGTCTCAGGACTAGATTTGTATGTCTGATTCTGCATATGAATAGAAAGAAGATTTCTGGTGAACATTGACCATGGCCCACTTATAGCAAGGATGAGGACAGGAAGCCTAAGTCTTACCCTGCATATGACCTTGAGATGCTCTGAAACACAGTGGGTTTTACCCTAGTAGGAATCATCCAAGAATAAGGATGCAGTCATGCTTACCTTGTAAAGCACTGTTGTTCGTATGACTTTTACTGAACCCCACCAACAGATCTTGTAACTAGGAGTTGGTTCCCCGTTAGTGGTGCAGGGTGGGCTATACCACAATCTGATCAGCTGGAGACTAAGACCCCATTAGTTGTGCAGGTGGGCTATACCACAATCTGATCAGCTGGAGACCCTGTGAATTGGAGGGTAAACCTCCCTTTTCTAAGGCTGACTTGTATAGAATGAGATTGAATCAACACTTATGATCTCATCGTGATTGTGCTTGATCAGTTAATGTGACTATCACCAGATTTCTGGATTATAAAAATAGATGGAAGCCAGGTGAAACTTCTGTTCTTTTGCACAAGCCTGAAGTGGCAAGACAGCAGTGGGAATGTGGTGGAGGGAAGGAACGAACACATGTTTGCCAGTTTGTGGTCGTCGCTTAAGGCGAACCAGCTTTTATACTTTGCAAGTGTCAGTTTTATACTTATTAAAGTCAAACATAGTTTAAGAAACTATTCTTCTAAAATAATTTTATGATAGATTAATTAAGACCATTCCTCAATACGTTAGGTGAATTTTAAAAAGCCAAGCGGAATAAAATGACTAAGACCAGTACGACAGAATCTAATCAGAAGCTGCTGTTGTATAAATTTCCTTCTCCCTTTTCTGTGAAGGTGTGTGTGGTGACGACAGAGAGCCTGCCTTGGGTCCTGGGGGCACTCCTTCAGGAACCTGACCTCAACCACGGCACATAGAGTTGGCCATTTCTTCCTTTCTATGTTCTGTGCCTGTTCACGTTACTCCATTTGTCAGTGTGTTTGCTTATTTGTCAGTCCTCCTACCAGAATGAGCACACATGTGGTGGAGGCATGTCCTCTTTGGTGCTGCGTCCACAGGACCTATCTTATGCCTGGACATATAGACACCAGTGAAAGTGTGCTCAAGGAAGGAAGGAAGAAAAGGTGGCAGAGAGGGAGGGAGGGGCAGAAGGGGACTGGAAATAACCCAATCCTGTGATTACTACTGTTTTTGTCAACTTATGCTCTGAGATGTTAAGGCATATGATAAAATCAAATTAGTCTCTTCTGCAAAGTCCCTTAACTTCAAAAAGTTGAAAAAGGTGACGCACGCTTCCAAAGAGAATGGCCATTTCAGTTCTTTAAACGTGTAAACTAACAAGTATCAATAACTTCTCTGACAAACAGTGAAACAGAATCACTTACTGTAATAATTTGGGTCACATTTGCAGTGATATAGAGTCTAAATTACAGAGGGTTCTGGCTATGAATTGTTTTGAATGACAGTAAGTCATGCTAATTAGGCCAAGCCAGGTGGCTCAAACTATGGAGATGAAGGCTACATGAATTCCTGCACAGTCACAACATCTGGCTTTCAGGAGTGAAACTGCCTTGAAGATAACCAAATACACAAATGCATTTTCTTGATTTTGGAATTGGTATAATTCAGATATCCAACATTCGTGATCCAATACCTCAGACAATGACTGTACACAGTCTTCCCTCAGTATCCATAGGGGACTGGTTCCAGGACCCCCTCAGATACCAAAGTCCATGGATGCTCAAGTCCTTTATATAGAATGGCGTAGTATTTGCATATAACCTACGTACATCCTCCCATATATTTTAAATCATCTCTAGATTACTTATAATACCTAATACAATGTAAATGCTGTGTAAATAGTTGTTATACCACCTCATTTAGGAAATAATGACAAGAAAAAAAGTCTGTACATCTTCAGTACAGATGCAACCATTGTAAGTTTACTATACAGCAGGAAGGCCAACCATACAGTTATGCTAACACAATTCCTTCATAAAATTGAGTAAATGAATTTGATGTGATTTTTATTTATCCCTGAATTGATTTCATCTTCTATCCTCTGGTTCAGAAAGAATTCCTAAGCTGGCATTTCAGTATTGAATGATACATTGCCCCTTAAGGCAGCTGTATCTAAAGGGATATATAATACAATCTCTCATGCAGTACACATAATTACAGCCGTATGGGGATAAAATTCACTATAATAACATATCATTTTAGGCAAGTGATAGGAAAAGTTGGATTCATTTATAAATTTCTTCTGAAATCTAAAATGATCACTTTACCAAAATCTAAAACAAGGTACAGAAGAATGTATTATCTAAACAGGAATGTAAAAAAGTTTAGGAGGAAAAAGCTAATAATACTCTCCAACCATTCTCTTAAACTTATTGACATATGGAAACAATACCTCTTTCTCCTCCTCTGTCTTCCCATGAGTTTTGCTATAGTTGATAGGAGTATCCCAGCCCTCTTGGTCACAGAAAGCCTGATAGAATGCTGCATTGACCAAAATGCTGCTTGTTTTGAATGGGGAAGAGGAAGGAGTTGAAATAGAAGTGTTAGAGGAAGTTAGGGGTGCAGCTTTGTCCAGGATTCGATTTTTTTTCATGCTTAAGTCCAATGTGCCATTTTCATCCACTTCTATCTCGGCTCCCTGGTATACAATAGGAAACAGAAAAACATTTAAGCAGTTTGCAGTTATAGCCTAGCCATGTGGGGCTTTTAAGGGATAATTTTAAATGCAAGCTTTTATGTAAGTATATCTGATTTTAAATCTAGCTTTCTGATTTGCTTTGGTTAATGTTCAACTCTTAGGCAGACTTTTAAGAGCAGTCCCATTAGTGAGCTTCTTGTTTCTAGGTTTAAACAAAGTAAGCCTAATATAAATAAGATGTTCCAAGTACTAAATGTATTGGCTAAACCTGTTATACACGTTTTTAAGTTTAGCATTAAATCTTCTTTCCTAGTTTGCAGAATTATCACTCCCAATTCATAATTTAAAGCATTAATACTTGAGCTTATAACAAGGCACAATACTACTTCACCCTTCCCCCAAATCACAATATTAATCTAACATGAGAAATATGTAAAAATAACCAGCTGGAAGAGAATTTTTATTGGAATATTAGATCAATACGAAAGTAACATTTTATCCTGGGTTATTTGAACCAGAAAAGCTTCATTAAATTGTGAGGGGCAGGTTAGGGGAGGCAGATGTACAAACCATAATTCACTTTGGGGGCCTTTAGGTAGCAACTGCTAGTGTGACTGTTCAGGGTTTAACTTTTACAGTGAAAACTTCAGAATATAAGTGATTATTTTCTAGATATGAAGTATGAGATTTAAAACTAATTCTCACAACATTTATTTTTGGAATGCCTTTGGCTAAGATTTGTGGAGTTTTTTGTTTGTTTGTTTTTAGTTTTATGTGCCCATGTGCTCTGGATATTTTGCAAGGTACATGCTGTAGAGTGGCTTCTATGGCATCATAAATTGTGAACATTGCCAGGCAATATCTCTCAGAATTTGGGAAGAACATGATTGTCATTTTCCTAAGTGAGTCACCATCATTATCAACTCACATTTAACTTCTGGACAACTTGTTCACTCTTTTTTCTTTTGGCTGGCAAAGCAGGAGTCCTCTTTGAACGTTAGCAAAATCCCTAATGCATGTGGTAGCCCGTTACTTCCCAGGGGATTTATTTTAACTCCACGTTTACACTGTGCCCTCACCTCCTCACTATCCCCACCCCCACCCCAACAGCTGCCATTGCAGTATGGTCCACTGTAGCTGGGCTCAGTGCTTACTCACTGCTTGCCCCTGATTTAGAAAATAAAAGCACCTCTTCTGTTTGTTTGTTTTATCTGCAAAGTTCCTATTCTCAATCTCTCAGCCTATGAGATAGATATGCTTTATTATATCCATGGGAGGTAAATACACTTCTAATATGTTTGTACTAAGATGCTTTGGCCGTATCTTTCTGTCCTTTTTAGTAAATAGTTTAATCTCCTGTGATAGTTTTAAGCCCTGAATTTGACAGTACAGCTTATCCAGGATAATAACTTAGTAACCACAACATCTTATGCCATCTGTATAAAATCAAATACATTTTTATACCAGCATTAATAAACCTTAGTTACAAAAATCCAAGATATTAACCGTATCAGTGCCATGTTCTCTCTCCGTGATATAATAATGTATTCTGCCATGAACATATCAAAACAATTATTGGCTTCATAGCTCATATGTAATTGAAGCAATGAAACAGAGATAGAGTAATCAAGTTTAATAACCAATGTAAAGTAAAATGCTAAATACTATAGTAGCTGACATTTTTCATAAAAAAAAATAAAAACTTGGGTTAAGACTGCACAACCAACATTCACATAAAATTCCAGACCTCTGTGACAGATGGCTTAGGAAAAAGAAGCCATGTGACTGGGCTGCAGAGTTTTATAGCACAAAATCCATAAATAGTGCAGATTTGATGTTGCTGAAAAAAATATCAATTATTCCAAGACACTAATATATATTTTAGTTTTTACAAAAAAAGTTTCTAATAGTAAATTGAAAAGAATTAGAGTTGTTATGATTATACATCTTGAGTAATCATGTGTTGATTGAAAAAAAAATTACTCCTAATGTTTAAAAGAGGCGCTTTTCTACAGTCTGAGCCCCAGCCGGCTGCTCCGAGCACCTGACTTGACTGGAGAGAGCAGGACGGCACGTTTGGGTAGCAGGGTACAGATGGGCTTTAAGTGAGCGCACAGATGCATTCAACAATTACACACAGTACCAGAGAAGGGTCCCTTTCTGCCCATAGATGGGTGGATCACACGTTTACTGCATGGATTTTTATTCAGTGCAGTATCAATAGAATCACTTCTCTCTGTGCTTGAAACTCCAAATGGCAGGACAAAAAGGAGAGGGTGAGGGGCATGCCGCAGGAGCAGGAGGCGATTACTCTGTAGCCGACATGGAGCCCTGTCCTCAAGACTTTTACTATTCTAATTTCTCAAAGTACTATTTGGGATCCTTATTTTATTCATTTAAATTTAAATTTAAAGTTTTTTGTTTGAAGGTGGGCATAGGTTCTTATACTTTCCAACAGGAGCATATCAAAGACTCTCTATTTCAGCCACTTTCAAGCTACAAATGCTACCTATGATTTATTCATTAAATTATTGAGGAAGCGCTTAATATTTTCAAGCTACTAGATTTTGGGAAAAAGAAAATGAAAAAACTATATTGTTCCTGCCTTCAAGAAATTTATTTTATGCATATAAGAGATTTGTAGTGAAAGGTAATTAAATAAATGTTATAAATTATTTAAATGAAAATTAAGATAATTATTCATTATAATCCTTATTTGTACTATAAAATAAGAAGTATCTCAGTTGTCCACAAACAGAGAAATGATTACCGAAATTATGCTACATCTATTTAATGGCATATTATGCAACCAGTAAAATAATAATTATAAGGACTTTGTAGCAACATAGGAAAAACATATCACTGAAAGCAGGCATTCCTACTATGCTTACAAGTAGGAAAAACGGATAGAAATTTGCTTCCTGAAAAAGAACAAAAAGGGAAATATAGAAATTATTGTACTTGTATTTAGAGTATAGGCTTGTGGCTCTTTTCCTTCGATATTTTCCAGGCAAATGGTAATTTTACATTGTTTCAATAATTAAAAATTTCATCCTACATTCAAAAGTGGTATTGAAACTAAGAAAAGGCAGATTTATAATTTTTACCTAAATATTCTGATTATGAACATTATTAATTTTCAAAACATTTATAGAATAAGACATCATTGTTTTCCCATTTGGCAAGTTTTCAATTAATACAAGATAGATCACCTACCACCTTTTTCTTTATGACTCGGCTAAAAGGAAGTGCAAAATTAAGTGTCCCTCAGCCTAGGTTTCCGCTGTAATTAATCCTGGTTTTCATTTTTCTTCTTGTTATTTCATTCTTGCTTCAGGGTGTTTGAGAGTATCTTTTCGGGATTGAAAGCTTATTTGAAATAAGTTTTCAAAGCAGGCAGGTTATTAATAATAAACAAATAAAATGAAAATAATTGCTACTAAATAGTAATTATTAAAACTATTAAATTAAGAGTATAAATGTGAAATGTACTCAATATAAATAGAATGTAATTCAGAGAAGTGTCTGCCATAAAGTATGGAATTAAAATGAAATTTCCCAAAAATCTTTGTCCGATGCCTGGAATCAGAGTCAGTGAAAACTTGGGTGGACCAGTAGTCTGTATACCAGGTAATGACAAGATCTTTAAGAAGATAAGAAGTCTAACGTATGTGAATTCAAATTTCAGCTTCAACAGTTATAGCTGTGCCCCTAGGAGAACATTATTTAATATCTCTGTACTACTGTTTCTTCATCTGCAAAATGGGATAATAATTGCTTTACAGAGTTTCTAGAAGGATTAAAAAGGATTAATATAGGCAAAGTGCTTATTTACAGTGCCTGGTACATAGCTAGTATTCTATAAATGACAACTACTACTACTAATAATAATTTGATTGTGATTTTGAATATCAAAGAGACATGTCTCTACACTACTGTACATTGAGGTAAAGTGTCAGTTATTAAATATCTTTTTT
>NW_006443225.1:119250-123283 GCF_000325575.1 Pteropus alecto
ACACATGTATGAGTCAGTTCCCTGAGATCCTTGACCTGAGCTCCTCATAGCATTTCACTCAGAGTGTATAGTATAATCTGTCCTGATGTTAAAGTTACTGAAAAGGCCAATTTTGGATTCTAATTATCTTGAGAGCCACCAGGCTATTTCTGATATCAGGCAGCAAGAATGGAGATATGATATCATGTTGTTTCCAGGCCTTGTTCAAGCACAAAACAGACTTTGAACTTTAAACATTTCAAGCAAGTGTCAATTTTTTGTTTTCTTTTAAGGCACACTGTGCATATGCCACTTTGTCTAAACAGGTGGGGAAAACACCAAAACAAACAACAGAATGCTTGGCAAGCAGCAGTGATCAGGATAAAGATAGACTATGAAGTATGTTTCTACCTCTGTTGATGAGGGTGGGAGGAAGGAGTTAAAATGGGGAGAGCCCCTGACATGTGCTGGCACACGCTCTTACGGGGCCGGAGAAAAGTGCTCTGCAAACTCAAACCGGGATGTTCACTCAGTGCCTGCCACCCGTTATGACTGAATGCTGTTCCTGTATCAGTAGAAACAGTTGCTGGACTGGAGAGAGAGTGTTTGGAGCTGTGGTCCATGGATGTTTTACAAACTCATATTAATTCCAAATTGAAATAAAGGACATTATAAAAATCTTAGAACCAATGAAAGTACTAGACTCCAAAGAAGGTTCATACTTCAGACAAAATTAGCTTTAATTATTATGATATCCACTGAGTATTGATATCACAAATTTTTCTCCTGACTTGATTCCTCAAAGAGATACTTAATACACGTACAGGTGATCTCTGGCAGTGTAGATGTGTAATGCTGGATTGTATATTAACAAATAAGTCAAATAAGTCAAATAAGACTTACATTGAGGATATAATGGACTTGAGTTTGAGCAATAACGGGCCATGTTAGCACTAATAACTCAGTACTTGGTTGGGAAGAGGCTGATGAAGGGAGTGTTTCAGTGTTAGGCAGACAGCCACTCAAGGCCGAGAAGCTTCAGAAGGAGAACATATTAACACGTTCATATCATCTGCCCTTCATTGTTTTTAGTGTGTAGGAACTCAGACTTCTCTTGCCTCTCTGAAAATGGCCTCTGCTTATTTTATCTTCTATAAGAGTGGGGATTTTGCAAATCATGAATTCAGATCTCCCACTAAACTTGGAATTAGTTGAGAAAAAAATCTGTATTAACCCCAACAAGTGGATATGAAGGTAGTGTACTTAAGCTTGTTTTTAAAAAGGTTGTGCCCGTGTGACATCATGATCTGGGTTTTGTCCTCCTATTGGGCTCTTTGTGCTACGTCACAGAAGCTGGTTATGTAGAAGAAAGGACTGATGGAGGCAGAAAGGAAATAAGAAATCAGCCCTCGCTCAAGTTCCCATCAAAAACCCTGCAAAGCCACCCAGGCCTGTCCTGGACATGAGAATAAACATTACCTCTGAAAGCCCAGCTCTCCACCTGGACAACCACTTTTTCTGTCCTTTGACTGTAAGCTCCTTGAAGGCAGAATCTGTGCTGGAATCTAACTTGGGCTTGAGTAGTCCAGCACCTAATGACCTTTTTTTGGTATAGCTAAGAGTCCATCTGCCAAAATGTCCTTCTGCTATATCAGAAATGCTTGGCTATACAAGTCAAGGTAGGGAAAAGCTGTTTATCTCTAGCTCTTTTGTTCTTAATAGAGAACTCAAGAGCTCTATGGATTTTGCTACCAGAAATAAACATACTAACAACCTGCCGTGGAGGAAAAAAAATCATAGTGGAGAGAGAATCAGGCTAATGTTCAATGTGGAGGGGAAGACAGTTTATACTTAATCCAATGTTAAGTAAAAGACACAGAGCAAAGTGCAACACTGACAATAGAAATGACCCACATTGGGCACTGTTTGATCAGAGGCCATTTTTCAGGATTAATTACTTTGGCTTTGTCTCATTTTTTTTTTTGCTACAATAATTACTTTTTTGTGGTTTCTGGAATTTATGAGGTTCTCTTCTATATTCAGAAAATAGGATCCAACTATGACAGAATTCTGCAAATTGTTACAGTTGTGTGCGAATGCACGCCTGGAAAAAGGATTCTGCACAAAATGACATTGTAGGGGACCATATTTATCCTGTTTTAACAACCACTATATCAAACGGGACAATTTTCATGGGAAAATGGTGTTTAAAGCTGCCAGAACAACAAGCTCCTTCTAAAAGTCGATCTGTGCACGTTCTGTCTCTTCCCTCCTCATCATCACATCAATGGTTTGACTTTTGCAGTTAAGACTTGGTTGGCAGTTTGGAGGTTGAGAACTGCCGTGGCACTCCTTGTCACCCTGAACAGGTGCATCTGCTCCGTGGGGGCAACCCCGACACACAGGGTGCTCCTAACAGGAGCATAAAAACGCACCCCAGAAGTTGGTTATTCGAAGTTTTGAAATGTGACTATTTACTAGTCATGTTTCTGACTAGAAATGTGTTTTAAAAAGAAAAACATACATTGATGAGGGAAAATGTCCTCAAATTTTAATCATTGTTGTTTGATTCATTGTTTGGTTTCAGCAAATAATAGAACACAGAAGAACTGAAGGCTAAAGGCAGAATTCTGAGGAATAAAAAATATCTATGCATGCACATGGGAAGCATTCAACCTAGAACCATTTACTCAAGTGATTTAAGTAGCATTAATCATTATAATATTGGTACTTTAATTTTAATAGAACAGCCTATACAAACAAATAATAAAGCACTAAGAAGGAAGATACTTTAGTATTTCTCCAACTAGCTGCAGGTATATTATAATATACCTTTGAAAAAGAAATTTATTCAGGTTTTAAAAATGAATTTAAAAATAACTGAAGTTGCGTTTTAAAGTATCTAGATTATTTATTTATGTAAGTATTCTGACTCAAATTCCTTTGAATTTAGATAGCTTGGTATTTTCTTTATATTTTTTAGAAGTGGTATTTTTCTTTGTTTAAGAACCTCATTTGTTTAAAAATTGTTTTTGAGTGGTTTTTGGCCACCAACTCTTCCTGGGGTTTACTTGGCTCAGATCTGTCCAGAAGCTAATTCTGATTCTTCTGTCAAATGCTCCATGGCACTGTGTTCCCGCTCTCCTGAAGGCCTGGCACGGCACAGGTGAGCAGCTGACCACAACGGGGATGGGGCTGTGCTTAAAGGGAAAAAGAGAGCTATCTCGTTTAATCGCCTGAGTCTCAGGTTTAGAGTTTAACCCAGGGCATCCTCTACTTAAAGCTAGGGTAAAATCTCTTCTCTGAATAAGCCTACATGCTTTATCAGCTGGCTTCAGCCATCTAGATGGAGAAATGATTTATTTTAACTGAGCCCTTTGTGTCGATAGGAGTTACTGGCTCCTGTTGACGGCAGGGGCTGTCCCACCTCCCTCTGAGGATTACGGTGACACTGCAGTGTGATCAGGCCCTCTTCCTCAAGGGCAAGACCTGGAGGGTCTCTGTTTCTTGTTTCCATCAAAGTGTCATAAACATGAATGTTGACTTGTCGTTGTTAGTTGGAAAGGCAAGGTTATTAGAGAAATGTGATTAACTTCAGGGGCTTCAGAAATGTGGCATCCTCATAAACTTCACAGAATTTGATTTTGGATTTGAATGCCCTCAGTTTTCAAGTCCCCCTAAACTATCTCTTGTTGATTTAATATGTCCAGGTTTTACTACGTGTCCTTAGAGCACATACTACAGCAACTTGGGCTATTTTATGTTATACGATAGTAACATGCACAATAATAAAGTTTCCTGAGTCAATTTTTCAATTTTTTACAAGTCTTTTTAATCAAATATTTCCTACCACCTTTGATTCTCAGACAGTGAAAAGCTTCCATTGTTCAGACTGATTTTAATGGCGATCCTCTTTTCTTGTGTGCCAAACTCCTCAACACGAAAATAGGTTTGAAATCTATAAATCTCCCCAAAAGACTCTCATAGCTCACTTCTCCCCCAACTTTGGCACACTGCCGTCAGAAGTGGCCACTCTTCCACCCTCGGGTGAACC
>NW_006443225.1:123398-151790 GCF_000325575.1 Pteropus alecto
AGACGAGGAGGGGCTGAGCTGTAGGGCCAGGGAGCGCGTGGCAGTGAATGTGGTTAGGAACATGAAAGGCAGTTTATTCTCACGGTTCGGTCGCTGGCCCACCCTCCAGGCTCTTGGACTGGCCTACCTTGGCATGCAGGCTCTGTGGTTTGTTGGAGAGGATGTCTGCAGCTTCCCTGCAGCGGGTGGAAAGGTTCAGGATGGCAGCAGCTGCTGCTATGTGGGTGTCTTCACTACATTGACCATAGCTATAAGAGCTGGCACGGCAAGGGCTCTGTGTGTGGGCGCCTGCACTAGGCAGTCGATTAGGAAATTTCCCTGGATTTGAAAAATGCTTCGCTGTTGAAAAGAGATTTGATTAGCAATTGCAAGTACGTGGTTTTAGTCATTAAATTGATTTGTTTTAAAGATATAACTTCTTACATTAAAATATGTGAAGACTAAATTAAAACATCATCCATTATCCATTGGTATGTTAAATGAAGGTTATTCAGACTGGTTTTCATAGAAGTTCACAGATCAAATGATGTGATTGCTGGGAAAGAATGCCTAGTCTCTTAATTTTTTTTTTTTTTGTATTTATACTTCTTATAACAAAAACTCCATAACTAATGTTATGGGGCAGGTGCACTGGCAGCATTTGTGGCAAAAACTGTATATTAAAAACCACACTAACGAAAACACATCAGGGACTATAGGGGCTTCAGGCTTGTATATTTACAAACTATGTATGCATGAGGACCAGTAATTCCAGCAGAGAAAAAAAATATATCCTTTCGATACTTATTTTTACAATAACAAGTTATATTTAAACATGAACTGCATTTTTATTGATACACAGATTTGTTTTGTACTTAAACCAGTAGTTGTTCTTCATCCAACTAGATGAAACTAAATAGATGGCACAGTCTTTAATGAGCTGGCATTTTGCATATTCAGGTAGAGCACGTGGTGAGTAGGGGATAGAGAAAATGTTCTCAAGGTGAGCAGAAAGGCAATTTAGTTATCAAGGCTGAGTTTCTGTTTTGTGCGTCTGTTGTGGACACCAAGGTATTGCTGAGAGAGAGAGAATTAAACATATTTCTCTTCACTCTGGGTGTTTGTAAACATCACTCAAGGTTATTGGTGAAACGCCTAAGATTTAACATGGGATCATATAAAAGCATTTAGTTGTTTATTTAGCTGTAAATATCATTTATTTTAAATATTTGATCATTATTTTTTATAAAACAAACTTTAAAAACATTGCCAGATGTTATTCCTATAATTATAAAAATATGAAAATTTCACTGAATGTTTTGCATTTTTAGACTAATATCCATATTATATGAGAACATAGATTGTTCTTATTAACTAACCTCACCTGAATTAAACATATATGTATATGTGTATATTTTGTGTATATGTAATAAACCTGTATAAAATTATACATAAAATTATATAGATAGAAAGATTAGCTTAGATAGATAGATAGATAGATAGATAGATAGATAGATAGATAGATAGATAGATAGACAGATAGATGATAGATAAATGATAGACAGGTAGAGAGAGGAGATATAAAACATACTGTGTGTATGTGTGTATGTATTCTTTTTTCTCGGAATCTAACAGGTTTTCAGTGGTTATTTAGATAGGCTAGGACCTATTTTTGGCAACAATAGATAAAATATCTTTTGGAATATAATGGGCAAATTCTCGTTTATGGGCAAATTCCTTTTTTATCTACTGCTGGGTTTTTTACTGCATTCTAGTTCTTTGAAAGAGGTGATCAACATCACAGAATGAAACACATATTCTGTGTTCCTAAGAGCACTCAGTCTAGGTAACCAGGTGTGAGCTAAAGGAATTCTGTGTAATTGTAGAATGTTGTATAAAATTCATGGTCTCTGGAGAATGCAAAGTGGGGAATTATTTTGCTTGTTCTCTTATGATTAAGTTATCATAATGCAGAAATCATTCCTGGGATTTTTTCCAAGGTTCACTTTCTCTCCTTGTCATTAAAATATTTAAGGCCTCTTAAAGAAATGTGTTAGTGAAAATACCAAGTTTTATATGTTATACAATCTTTGAGTTATGGAAACATCTTCTATATGAATGTGTTAACATCAGAGTGTTAACACATTTTAAATGTTTCTACATCGATTCTTAAATCTGTGGATAAACATTTTCACAGCCACACATTTTTTCAAAAAAAAATCTAGTATAATCTTGATTCCTAAATTAAGTTTCTTCTTAGACTTTTCACTTTTTCTCCTACATTCAACAAAAATGTTTTTGTTGATTTAAGTAATCTTTTAAGTAGTATTTCAATATTTTGCCTATTAAATTTTCATAATTTCAATATAAATCAAAATTATTATAATAGCTATTACAGTTTTCAGTACATTAATCCCAATCCCAGCCAAATGTGGATTAAATATATTTCTTTAGAATTACTGTATTTAGATTCAACAATGGCACCATACTTGTAAAATAATTAATCCATTAACTGGTCACCATGTTCAGTGTAACTTCATGTAAAATCAGTAACATTGATCAATTTATCATTGTTTTCTTTATTTTATTTCACGGTACAATATATTTTCTCTCCTCGCAGCAATAAGTAGCATATTTGAGTACCCCCCCAACACATACATATACAATATGCATTTTTCTTTTTGAAATAAGTATTAGAATTCAAAGCTTACATTCAGGAAATGGCGGTGGTTTTTGTCCTTGACCTGTTTGTACGAGGGGGCGTTTACCAAAAACTTGGGCATCGAAGCTGGCATAATCAAATGGTACTTTTCCAAATTTCTCTTGTTCTTTTGACGCTGAGGCTCTGGGAGAGGTGATGGTTTGTGATCGGAAATTAAATTCAATTTGTTTTACCAAGCTTGTCCTGAAGTGTTGAAAAGAAATATGATAAAACTATGGGTGAGTGTATTAGCATCAGAATTTAAAGTAGATCAGATGTGTCATGCCTGTAGGTATCCATAGGGAAACTGCGCTTTGGAAAGGAGCTGTGGTCACAGCACGGCAGAGCAGAGTGCTCTGCACCAGGAGTAAGAGATAGGGAGGAGGCGCTTTGGGTTCTGGGTGGCGAAGGGGAGGCTTCATATTGTGGGTCTGAGTAAAAAAGAGATGGGCAATCTTCTATTCATCTTATGTAAATGCCACAAGGAGCAAGTATTTGATGCATGTTAGCACTTTGATCTCCTTAGAGAAAAGTGCCATATAACTATTTTTAGGGCACTGACAAGGTGTGTGCTTTCTGCTTGTTAGGATTGTTGATCAGATTTGCAGTGAAAAGTCATAATTGTAACTAGAGTGGAAAAGTCATTATATTCTGTTTAGAAGAAGCAATGCTGAGCACTGCTGCATTCAGCATAACTGACAGGAAGTTGCCTAACAACCAAAAAGAGCAACGTAAGCACCAGAAATTTGATTCCTCACTTGTGAGTTTCTTTTTAGGCTTTTCACCTTTCTCACCAAATTCAGTCTGAATGTTTTTGCTATTTTAAATAGTATTCAAAAATAGTACTTCAGTATTTTATCTATTAAATTGCTATTATCTCAGTGTGAATCTAAATCACTGGACTATAATAGTCATTACATTTTTCAACAAAATCATCCCAATTGAAGCTAAATATGAATTAAATATTCCTTCAGAATTATTGTATTTGGATTAAACAAGGGCATCATATTTGTGTAGTACCAATTCCAGCCAAGGAGAACACAAATGTTTTTGTGCTTGTGGTCTCATGGCACAAGATATATATATGCGCATATATGTATACACACACATATTAATATGCTTTCTAACAAAGCATGCCCAATTCATCAGAATATCAGTTTTGGAAAGTTTTCTTGGATTTGATAAAAAAATTTCAGCTGAAACATAAAAATATTTGATTAATTGATCTTCTTAGTGTATATATAACTTGGTGAATACCCTTAATATTACCTAAATGTTCTATTCTAAAACAATATTTATTTTTTAAGAAATGAGCAAAATGAAACTTAATGTTATTTTTATATTTAATAAATAACCTACTTAGGGAGAAATGAGAGACTATAGGAATACTAAGAATCTCATTATAAGATTTTTAATTTCTAGTTATTCAGTAATTCATGTTCTTTGCTTGACATATGTTCTTCATTCATGTAATCTGAGTGACAATTTTGACTCTTTTAATTAAATCTATAGATGCACATATTAAGGGAAGTCATATATCAAAAATATTCTCACTATTTTGCATTTCAGTGTCTCAGGAACAACAATGAAGATCTGCTTATCGGTTTTAATGCTAAATCACTTTTCTCACATATATGATTTTTATATTAATAAATGCATAACTTCACATACATTAAGTGGCATCATACATAGTTTATTATTTAGGTATAAGTAAGTTCTTCCAAACTACTATATATTGTGAAACACCTAGGACCAATAAGAGATAACTTATTAATAGTTATCAACTCACGGAATTAATTTTTGGTTAAAAGAAACTCTGTATATGTGGAACAGAAGAATAAATATATAACATCACATAATTTAAGTAAGCGTAGGTGATTTATGATGGCATTTTCCCTGGACAGAAAGCTTAAGTCAATCATAAAGATAAGCTTTTCTGACTAGTGAGATGGGTTTCATTTAGTGACAGAGAATTTTGATTAATAATGTTATCATAAACTTTATTTCTTTTAGACTTAGCCACATTATGTTACCTTTGCATACAGATTAATTTCAAGTGAAACGTCTGGAGAGTCTAAGATGTTTCTGTAAGTGATAGTTTGATCAACTGGACCAGCCTCTCAAGTGGATATTGGTAGCTGAGAACAAAGGTTAGGCCATAGTGAACTGGCACATGAGGGGTGACAGAGCCATTGTGTAGGAGCATGGCACAAATAGAGTATCAGTGACATCAAGGGAAGGTCATACCTGTGAACCTGGTCAAGACCCTGCCCAGTTTGAGGAGAATCGAGCTGATTTTTGTCCTGGGACATTGCCAATTTTTCAGCTGCAGCAATTGGACAACCAGAGAGACTGTTAAAAAAAAAAAAAAGGTAAGAGGATTTGAGTTTAAAAGATAATGTAATTTGTTTCAGCGTGTACCTCATAGCATACTTGGTATGCATGAAATGTTAAGTCATATCAATAGTCCACTTAGTACCATTCTCCTACTAAAAGATCCTAAAGGTTTTGTAGACTATAAGTATCAACATCTGTCCCTCAACCCCATCTCAGTGGTGATAGATAACAACCTCATTTTTAAAATCGAAATATTACATAAGGGAGTAATAACTAAATTATTCTGAAACTTCATAATATTTTAGGTGGAATGTGCTTATTCCAATTGCAACATGTACAACTATAAATATAGCATGATATTCCATGATTTATATTAGGATCTTTAGCAAAATGTTAGGGACTTAGTTTGATATCATAGTTTAAAGGATAGAATATGAAGGCATCTGACAATATGCTTATGAATTAAATAGTATCTCAAGACCATATCATCTATACATAATGTAAAACACACATAAGATAAAAAGCATTTATTTTCACTAAAATATTTACATATACACAATACATTTGTGTATAAATACACATGTGTTTTAAGTTAGTTGTGATCTCAATGAGGTGGATCTCAAAGAAACGAAATAATGTTTACCTTCATCCTGGTTTATAGTCACAACCACAGTATATTGAAGCCCTTTTTGGTACCTGTTTAATGCTTATTGGATAGGCTTGAAGATAACCCTTAAGCAACTCTTTTCATTGTCAAAACAGCTAAGGTGAAGATCCAGAGCAAAAGAGAACCTGTGTAACTTGTATGACTATGTGAATGCATAGCCCTAGTCTTCAAATATAACATTCTCTGTTAGCATAACTGGCTGCTAAATGAAAATGTCTAGGAAAATAACTAATGAAGTCATTTTTTTTTTATTTGCCAAAATCGAGAATACTTTTTATCTCCTTCAGGTGGTAAGGTATTTAATACTAATCCAGTGATTTTGATAACACATTGTTAGTTCTTTATTTTCTTGATGGAATATTCCTCTCACTTCTTTTTGTAATGTAAAAGATTAGCAACTCATCACAATTACCTCCTGTGGGTGTTGCGGTTGCTGTTCACATGCCCTCTTCCTGTGCATCCTGGGGTGGGACACTTGAGCACGTTTTCGTGCATGGCAAGAACTAAGCACAAAATATCACATAAAAAGAAAAAACAATATACCATAAATACATAACACACTAATACACTGATTTCTCAACTTTACATTCAAATGAATTTAGTTAGATAATCCACCATGCTCCATCCCCATAGATATTCAGGTTAAAATAAATGAACATGTAAGAAATTCAAAAATTAATTCAGCAAGCTTGTTTAAGTTTTAGTTTTTCTAAACTTCATGTTATGGTTAACACTAGACTTAATGAGAATATTCTACTTGTATTTAACTTAAACTGAAAAGCTCATAGCTCTACTTTTACATTTATGTGCTTTTTCTTGGAGTGACTCAAAACCATTATTTGTCAAGTAGTAGTTCTTTCTATCTTTTCCCAATAGTGTGAAGTTCTGAATATAGTCTTTTTTATTTCCTAAAAGATACTATTTTGATTCTTTGTCCTTCTTCCCTACTCCCCACCCCCACTGCCGTTCAATTACTGGTGAAAGAGCATGGATGAGTGAACAATCTGATCAATAGTTTGGGGCACCGCTAATTCAGTGGGACAGTGCTGAGCTGGTTAGATTCAGTGCTTTAAAAAAACAGTGCTTTTGAGAAGGGTGATATCAAGGCATTCTTTCATTGTGGTTTGTATGACCCAAGAGGTGTTTCACAAACAGGTTCAAAAAGTAGAGGACTTATCACAGATACTTCAAAACTTAGGAGGCAGCCCTTTCTTTTTCCTTCAGTTTCCTAGCTCACAGTGGGGCTGTGGGTGAGGAGACCAACTCACATTTGCTCTTGCTCAGGGCCCATAGCTGTAGGATGTCCTGGGGCAACATACCTGATATCACTGTCCCTAAGTGCAGAATGGCCTGGGAGGACATTGGTGATGTGATGCACTTCCCATATTAGATGATGCACTTAGGCTAACACTGCTTGTGGGCTTAAGGAAGCATGCCTCCAAGTGAGAAAGGACTGTGCAGTCACAGTGTATTAGCCATGTCTTTTATTTTCTGTGTGCTGATGCTTTGGCGTCTGGAGCCTTGCTAACCATGGACAGACTGCCCCTCCCAGAACTACCTAATTCCTAGAGGTAGTAAACACTTTTCAAATGCAAACCAACCAGTTCTGAGCCCTCACCCAACTACCTCCTTCATGGGCTCTCACACATCATAAAATGCTCTACCTGCCCTAATTGTCCAGGGTCAGGAACCAGAAAACTACAGACAGCCCTCAAATCCCAGAGCCCACTGAAAGAATTCAAGCTAGCTGATCTTAAGCCTGCTTACTCTGCTCTTTCTCATGGAAGCCACAGTAAAGGCTCTTGTTCACAATCCCCCCCCACCCCCATGACTGACCGGTGATGTCCCATGTGACCCTGCCTGGTGTGGCCTGTCCCCTCCTCTTGGACCTGTGAGTAACAAATTATCTTCTCAATGTCAGTCATCTCCTGATCTATTGGCCTGACTGTATCTCATGTTTTCTATTAGTATACGATATTTTAAACCAGGCTAGACGAACTTTATGTTTCCATCCTTACTTCCAAATCAGATAAGAAAATAACATTGTGATGCTGTGGCATTTATAACAAAACACCTGCTTCTTTCAGGGCTAAGCAGTACTCACTTTCCAAGGGAACCCGCACCTTGTGGGGGCACCCTGAAAGGCTGCGGTGGTGGGGGTAGAGTCCTGTCACATGTCCCGTGCCGTCACACCCAGGGATGGGGCACTTGGTCTCCCTCTTTTCAGGCCTTGGTGAATCTACAGAGAAATTAAATTGAGAGATTCATTTGGTTATTCTTCTTTCCCTTCCCTTTCAATAGAGTGGCCTTGCAGGGTGACATTCTCACTTCATTCAGTTTTATCGTCATACACATTCTTCTCACATTGCCTTGAATAAGACCCTCAACTAAGACCTGTGGAAACATAAAAAAAATGTTTTCAATTTTCTCGGTTTCCTAAGCAAAGGCTTGACACGGGGCAAGGGAGTGTTAAAACACAGAGATGGTTTTAAGTTGTCATATTGCAGAATATAGTTGGAGCCTCATTATGAAAAATCAATTCTTCATGATAGGATGCACGCGTTCCTGAAAAGAAAAAAAAAAGTGGGAAAGAAGAAAAAAAAAAAAAAAACTTTTTAACCTAAACTATTGAAGAAGTCTGGTAAAAGCCAAGTCACAATTACAAAACAAAGAAGCCACCATATCTGAGAAATACCTCTCTGACCTTGTCACTGTGGGTCCCCAAAAGCATGTGGCCCTAGGGTTCAGGTCTCAGGGGCTGCTCCTGGACATGTGTGGGACCTGCTCTGATGAGAGTTAGGACAGGGAGTCAAGAATCCCATCTCGTGCCATGCCCAACCCATCAGCAGGGCTTAAGGGGCCCAAAGTTCCAAAATGCCAATGGGTTGCCATTTTGGATCAGTATGCAGTGACTAGGGAGAAGCTGCTGATTTTACTCTGCAGAAACTAAAAACAGAAGCAATAGGAAGATTTGACAAGGAAACACTCTCGCAGGAGACTTAGAGGGGAAGTACAGAGAGTGGAGTCCACCTCGAGTGGTCTGGAGAGTGGAGCGCCGCCAAAGACCCGAGGTTAGGGTGGGGGCCACAGGTGGGAGCTAGGGACACCTGGTAACGCCTTTGCGGCATAGGATGGCAGCCTAGAGGGAAGGGCTGAAAACAAGCTCGGGTTTTAATTTGCTGAGGGTTTATAAATAAATAAATATATTTATTTTATATATTTATATAAGGCTTATATAAATATATAAAATAAACATGGACTAACATGAATACTATGGAGGTTAGAGCTAACACAGAAGAGGCCTTCCTTAGAAAATTTCATACCCGTGCTTGAGATGGTAGATGAACTGAAAACAGAAATGCATTCTTATAGCTAAAAACTGCCCCTCCTCACTCATGCATAGAATGATAATACCAGTCATTGGGACAAGCCTGCCACTCAGCATCCCCAGCATTTAGAGGAACCGGAAGCAGAACTGGCATGGGGGCATCAGGGAAAGGACCAGTGTGGAACGCAGGCAGCTGCAGGCTTCTCAGAATGTGAAGTATCAAGAAGCATGAATACACTTGATGCTGAGAGTGAAAATAAATAATCTGTGTGATCCTGCCGCCAGAAAGCTGCTGACAATGGAATCCCGGGCAGAGTCCTGCCCGGAGGATGCAGAGGGCACATATGCTCCTGCTCCAAGCGTGGCACCGAGAGCAGGGCAATGCCGCAGGATGCAGCAGCCGTCTCCAGGGCCGAATATTGCGATGAACAGGCGTGTCTCTGTGCAATAGCATGCCACTCCAGTTGTTGGATCATAAACGGTCCTAGGCAGATGGGCACAGCAGGTTGTATGTAATGCAATTATATAAAGGCATGGCTTCAGCAAAAGGGGAGGGGCCAAGGATCCTTCAAGTTATCTATGGAGCACAGGGGGTTGGGGATAGTGACGGGGTGGAGAGCAGAGAGGAAAGAAAGCTCTAAGTTGTGAGAAAGGAACAGCCAAGACAGGGATGCCTTGAGTAGCAGGCATTTTTGTTTAATGAGAGACAGGATTTAAATGCCATGATGTCAAGAATGTACTCTGTATTCTGTAAGAGACAAAGGGACATGTTAAAACTTTTGACATGGTCTATGATTTTATCTATATATTTTTTTGTTTAATCCAACAATGTTGTCAAATTTCAAGTTGATTTGGGATGTAATACGTGTAGACCATTAGTCAAAATCTTTGAAGTTTGCTGATAGTGAAATATGAGAATTCGAAAAAAGGAGAAGCAATGTGTATTTTGGTGCCTTTCCTCTCTTGGATCTCATCCAGGTGAGGCCACATTTCTAAAACACATTGAAAGGTTTGGACTCGAGTGTTTCCTCTCCTTGCCACAGTATTTGTCTACAGGAAGCCAGAGAAGGTGTGAGAGATAAGGCAGGACTGGCACCTGACCAGGTGTGGTCCACTGACAGTTCATCATGCACCTTTGTCTGCAAGCCTCTCCTCTGTGGGTGAAACAAAAATTCTGATTAAATGCTCTGTAGGGCAGAACCTGTTTGCACGATAAGAAGCCAGAGCTCCCTTGACTTTGAGGCCTGGCTCCTCCTCTTTGATTTTCTTTGTAGAATGCTGCATAATGAAGGTGACCTTATACCCTGGTGACTTTATATCCTGGTTTGTCTGGGACTGTCCTATTTATGCCTGATACACTTGTGCAACTGTTCATATCATTCCCCTGTACTCCAAGTGTCCTAGGCTGTACAATAAATCATATGGTGACTCTACTTATATTGTGACCTAAAGTCTCACTAAATGCTTAGTAGTAACAGGATAGCCAAACTGTTTTTAGAGTTGCTGACTTATCAGAAGTCTTGACTAAAACAATATTTTAAAATTCTAGTGTTCTCTCCTTAACAGTAGAGTCACATGCCAAGGTGTATGGAAAATCAGGATGGTATTTTGGAGAGCATTGCTATCATTTGGGACAAGTGTTAACTTATAAGCATGGAATGCATGACAGAAAAAAAGCACCTCTTTTGCCACTGGCTCCCACATCTGGAACAAGGAACAGGACAGTGAATGCTTAATTTGGACTCTGCAGGCATCCTCTAGGCTAAGCTTATAACTTCTACTTTTAAAAATATTTATTTATTTATTGCATCTTTTTATACTAGTCTGGTCTGGATCTCCTTGCACAGGCTTTTAACACCCCAAGGGAGGACTACTGATTCATGCAGCCTCATTAGTAATTTAATAAGTCTCTAACATGAAGTATCTACAAGCTCAGATTCTATTGCCTTGTTAACTTTGAAATCAAAAGTTTTAAAAGTTCTACAAAAATGACTAAAAGATTGTCAAGTATTTTAAGCTATAGAACAAATAATTAAACTTTCTCCAAATACTGGGTTTCACTGGCAGGAAGATATCATCAATAATAAGATGAAACATCATTTTGTGTGCTAGTAAGAAGAAAAATCTATTGAAAATTAAATTATGCCCCTTCTGATTTCAGAGATGTTGAAATGGGAAAATATGTATCTTAGAATGAATGAAACCAAGTATTTTGGAAATTATGAGTTGGGAGAATTTGAAGTAAATTTAATCTTCTTTTCTGATTTTGTAGTTTGTTAAAACACACACACACACACACACACACACACACACACACAGGTAAATTCAACCGTTGTATATTAGTGTGCACAGAGCTACATACAGTGTTGATATTCTGTCTCTATCCCAACCTTGACAGTATGTGTACATAGCATTACCTTATTCCTCACTACATGACATTATTTTATTTTTCGTTTTCTAAGCTCTGAGCTGCAAGACAATTATTTGACGAGATTGCAGGTGAGTAATAAAATATACTTAAAATGACAAAATATATCATTCATTTCTACATAAATACCACCAATCAGAACATTTAAACCATGCTAACACATTCTCCTTATAAGCACTTTGGGGCCATAACCTTAATTTTCTCTAAGATACTCCCCTAATTCTGTGGTTCTCAGACTTTAGGGTATCCAAGAGTCACCTGAGAAACTTGCTTAAAAAATAGTCAAGTTCTGGAGCAGTGAGCCCAATAGAATCCTGGAAATAATCACCTTAAACAAGCCTTCTAGACACTTAAGCACCAACACTCGAGAAACCGCATTTAACCTTAGAAATCATCACCAGACCCACCAGGTGCAAGGTTTGGGAGGGCTGAGGAGATTATCTTTATGAGAGAGGGGATACAATTTTCCTAAAGTCTGAGGAAAATTTTAAGGTCTCCTCCAAGCACATTTACTCTGTCATTCATGTTTAGCCCAGATATTTGTGGGGCCTGGGTAAAAAGCATGGGCTTATAAAAGCATTAACATCCAGTTTTATCCTAAGAAGGATCAGATCATCCTGCTTGACTTGCAAGTAGTTTGACATTATTTTGAAGCTCATAGGCAGTCAGATGATCCCAGAAAGAGGATGAGAAAGGAAAAATAAATTTCTGGAATTGATTTAATTAATACAATGATATAAAATTCTATAAGTACTAGTGTACTTCTAACATGTCCAATAAAGTACTTCTTAAAAAATACTATATATTTTTAAAAAGCAGTCAAGTTAAAGGAAATCGAGGAAATAATCCTTTTATCATGTGTGAAAATACTGCAAAACTGTAAGCTCGATCTGAGAACAATCTGGAGAGTAGGAAAAATTAGAGATTGTTTATTTTATAATATAAGTTGATTTTTAAATTGTGTTAAGTTGTCAAAAAGCTATCTGAAAGAAGTTATTAAATCTTACTAATTTTTTCCTAACTTTTAAGAAATTTTATTTCTAAAATAAATGCAAAAACATGTCTTACGTTTATTGTTAAAGATTTGTCTTCCACTCATGTCAATAACTTTGGTTTGCCTCCTTTCCCCTGCTAAGTGCTCCAGTAGAAACCTGTCCAACTCCTTGTAGTTGTTATGAAAAACACAACCTCGTTCAGCCTGCAGAGCAATTGCCTGCTCCAGCAAACTTAAGTTCCCCTTGGCTTTCTCCAGGTCAACAGACTCTTCTGTCATTGCTGCCAAGCACTGGTTATCATCTTCCTCAATCTCAGAGAATGAGGGCTGGGTTTTGCCATCCAGTGGTTCTATGTGAGCATTCTGTGGGTCTCTCCTTTCTGGTTCAGAATCACATTTGTTTTCACAAGGGATAAATTTGTCATCCTCAGTTTTTATTTCGGGAACTTCTAATAGGTCTTTTCTACTATCCACTAAAATATACTTTGCAACTCTATGTGGTTTGGTTTCTTCTGAGAAGTTGGAGCCACTGTCCCAACCATTCTCTGCACTTTCAGAGTTACTTTCATTGTCATCGGAGGAGCAAAACCTTAGCTGGGAGTCATTGATTTTGTCTTTTCCATCATCAGAATGAATCATAAAGCATTCATCTACATCATCACTCTCTGCTTTTAGAGACTGGATGCCACTGTCATTTAAGTTTTCATTTATGGTCTGAAGAGATGCATTTTTTTCAAATTTCCCCAAGTTCATTAAAGATTTGACCACAAGTTCTTGGTAACAGCCATATCTGTCTTCCTTCCCATTGGAGTTTTCTTGTGCAGTTGAATGAAGAGTCTCATCAATAGGTTTCATCATGATTTCTTCTATGGAAAGAGAAAACCAATATTTGAAAAACAAGAAGAAATTTATTTAAGTTTATTTATAATTTAAAATTATTTTAAGAAATATTTTCAAAAATATTTTAAGGAAATGTATGTGACATATGTGAATATGTAGGCTCTATCCATTTTAAAAACATTTGGGGAGAAAAATATAGATCCTCTTAAACAAAACAAAACAAAACAAAAAACTTAGATCTCAATATTCTCAGAATTACCTTTAAGGATATGAGCTACTGGAATTTTTAGTAGATAAAGAACTTAGAATTTTTAGGGTACTGAAGTACATAAATAACAGTAACAGAGTGCTGAATGTTAAAATTATTGTTACTGTACCTCTTATATTTGTAAATCTTAGCCACCCAGAAGGAAATAAAATATACATGATACTATACATTATAAAGGAAATATTCATCAGATTTTTGTTAATGTGGCAATATATTTTCAAAATTTATTTGGTTTATGTTCTCTACCTTCACAGTTTCTCAAATATATTTTCAGATTTTATGGAATGTTAGCTAGAATACAAAATACATTTACATAGAAAAAGTTCTAAAGCTTTTAGCACTTACTGAACACTTTCATAATTGTCACACAAGAATTCCAAGCCAAGAGAAATACAAGAAAATGGGAAAATTAACATGATCAAATAATGTCTTAAATAGTAACATATTTTCTAGTTTAGTAATTGTGTGCATTTGTGTTAAAAGGAATGAGACAAGAGATGGGGATGGTTGGAGGATGTTGAATGTTAACTAGTTCTCGGTACAGGGCCAATTGGAATCTTGACAGTCAAGAAGCCCTATGACTGAGAACAGGCTCCCAAGTGCCAGTCTGCCTAGGACAGTCCACTAGATCTCCATTGTCCCAGTGCAGTTGTTATTGTCACCCTCTTTCATTCTCGGTAGTGGCTCAGTTGGGGTGACAAGATTCTTCCAGTGGAAACACACCAAAAAAGCATGTAAATTCTCTGGTGATCTAACTCTGGCATAGCATGAAGTGTAGTCTGGGGAGCATGGCACCCTGCACCACACATCAGGCTGAGAAATGCACAAGGCAACCCAGCAATGCTTCCCTTAGTGAATACTAAGACAAAATTAATAATAAATAAAAAGGAAGCAGGATCATTTCTGTGTCTCAAAAGGGAGGGTGGGGGATGAGAAACACTAAATAATAAGCCCCTTAAAGACTGTAAAGATGCCAAGTGAAGTGCATTCCATGTTAATAAACATCTTTGGAAGGAAGAAAAGCACAGCTATCCCATATGAGGGCTGCAGGAGAGGGTGTCTGTACAGAAGACAATGTGCCTTTTTTTGTCTCATTTAATTTTTTATAAACATTGTCTCTGACAAGGACACTCAAAAATACATCTCCATCATCTTCCTTTCTGGTAATTATCTCCCTAAATCAACACTGGACTGCCAGGATCAAGTAAATATTGCCATAGTAACTAAAAGCATTTTTGGATGAAGGGAAGAATTTAGTCACAACACCAGACCCTTTAAATAACACTGATTATAGGGTGCAGTCTTTTGTTGGGATCTATTCAACATAAACTGAAAAATTTAACATTTTACTTCCTAGAAAAGAGGCTGGATAAACAAGCACATAATATTTCATAGGATGGTTTATCCTCCCCTGAATTCATATCAGAGGAACTCCAGGTTTAAATAATATATTAAACATAGTCTAAAATGCAAATGAAGTTTTTCTCAATATCACGGTTGGCGATTAAGAGAAGTGTAAAGGGTTATGATAATTTTAAAGTATTATGAACTACAGAAAACAAATAAAAAGCATTTTCAGTGAATATGCTCAATTCATTGAACTATTCTCTCACTCCACTTAACTACCCACATGTGTACAATAATGATTTATAGACATTATACCTAATTATGCATATTTGGGCTGTGTTAGAGTGCTAACAAAAGCTCTAGAAAGCAACAATTACCTCTGTTGCTAAGCTACATAGTTTAAAATATTCCTATTAAGTGCAGATCACCAGAGAGGCGGGAGTGACAAAAATGCACATGTGCACGACAATGCATTTCACTGTGCTGCTGCCAACTGCTAGCATTTTGGGTCATTTCCAGTTTACATAATTGTTTGGTTCAACTGTTTGTTATATGCTAAAAGAAAATATTTATTAATTATTCTTCAGAAAAAGAGGAGTCCTGCCGATAGAGGAGCCTATGTGCAACGCACATGATGGTTTCCAGGAATGGTCTGCAAACTTGCAAACCAACTTTCCTTGGACCCACCTCTCCCTGGCTTTCACTGTAATTATAAGATAAAAAACAAAGTTGAGTGAGCTTTTGAACCTCACAATCTATGACAAGGCATTTGTTTCTCCTAGCTTTGTAATGGGCTGTCTACTTTTCTCTATGCTAGTGTGTTTTTATTTTCCCAGGTGGCCTAGACTTATTTTGTGTTTTTTGCCACTGAAATAACTAAATGATCACAGCCTTCAGAGGGACCTAAGTTTGATTCTAGTCTTGGTTCTCGTCTCTGCGTGAACTCTGACAGGTCCCTAAACCTTTCTGATCTTGGCCTCCTCATCCGCACAATAAGGCACATTGTAGAGGTCATACGGGAGCTCATGGAGGGCAGGTGACATATAAAAGGTTTTCAGTAAATGATGGCTCTCTGTTTCCCCCCGCCCCAGATTCTATTTTAGAAGATAGTAATGGGAAAAGGTACATGAGACCCTCCATGTAAATGAGGTGGGGCCTGTTTTTCATTTAGAATAACTAGTGAAAATAAGCCCTATGAAAGAATACAGTCCACAGTGCCAAGAAGGCTCAGCCTGGATGACCGCCCATGCCACACATGCTATGGCAAAGCTCACCAACTGCCCTGGGAAACTGGAGGGTCGATCCACAATGCACAACGTGGAGAGAAATCTCTTTGGCTAAAAATCCCCTGGAAAATCACAACACATTTTCGGTTTGACTCCTTTAGTATAACTAGATTTTATTATAATTAGATTTTTATTCCATTTCTGTAACTGTCTAAGTAACTTTCATAGGTAAGCTAGTTTTCCAGGTCTCTTTAATATGTAAATGTTGCTGGGAAGAAAAGCCTTAGGGAAGTAAATTTGTCTTTCAAAGTTCTAAAATTGGAATGGCTTTTTTCTTATTTGCTATCTGTTGAGAGATAGTATGTGTTAAAAATATCATCTCAGCCCCTTGCACTCCTGTAACTGACAGATTTCCCTCAATCATGAGCTTCTGGTTACAAAATAGGGACTCCACACTGGGTTAATTTCATTTCAAGGTGACCTTTCTTTTCCTTGTCTGCGTTGGGAAAGCATACACTTGTCTTGCTGCCTGGTAGTATTTTGCAAGCTTGGCTTCTCTTTGCCCCAGTGAAGAGGAGTATCTGCTTGGTTTTGTTCATCGCCCTTAATGCATATCTGCAGCTCTTTGAAAGACAGCCAGTTGAGGGTACAAGGTGTAGTTTTGCCATTAAATCAATACAAGCTCATGATCTTAGCATTGATGAGCATTATACCCTCTCTGTCATCTGAACAGCCTGCTGAAGACACGATTGGGCACATACCTGGCCAGGTAAAGACATTGGGGTACTCACAGTAAATGAGATGGGAGACAAAAAGCCCTAACACTGGATTTGGGCATTAACTTAGCTCTCTTTCCTTTCAGAGAGTGAGGGTAATTTGCTCAAAAGACTGGAAACAACTTAAAGTTTTGTTCTTTTAACCAGAGATAGAAGTATTTGTGAACTGTCATTTCTGGAAATGTGACTTTGTGATATAACGTTGTAGAAACTTTGCTCAGTCTGCTTTCTGAAAGTAGTCAGAACTCAGGGAGAATTAGATTATGGAGCACGGTTAGCTGGGAAATAATTATCTTTCTTGTCCTTTAATTGTTTCTTAATTACATTCTTTTCAACAGTTACAAGCTGCATTTCCTTAAGCATTAAATCTCTTTGGTCCTCAATGATTTAATCTGCGAAATTGTGACCACAATCATGTCTATCTCATGTCATTGTTGAGTGGATTAAGTGATATAATTTATCATTTTATATATTAAGAATTTAAAAATAATGGCCACTACTGCTATAATTTCAACATATTCATTATTAGTAGTAGTGGTTCTTGTTCTAAAAATAATTAACATTTGAGAACCCAAAAATAGATGTCCACTAGTACTTATAATTGAAAGTTTAACTGAGCACATTTTAACAATATATTTTCTTGGTTAATATAAGCATCTATATGATCACATGACTGCAATAGAAGGCAGGAAGTCAGTTGGAAGTTACAATCCTTGAACTCACGGCACTTGCAAGAATGAATTGGTATAAAAGATACCCATTTTCTTAAATATTTGGCAAATTAATCTTAGCAAGATGAATTATATCTCAAGTCTAACCACACTGATTTAAGAACTTTCTAGATTCAATCTGCAGTTTTCATGAATCAACAAAAAAAATCCAATTCAAGAAAACAAAAAAGTCATAAAATTTAAACACTGTCAAATCAGAATACAACTTTGTTTTAACTACAGAATTTCAAACTACTTGAAAGCCAAGATTAGTGGAGATCTGATGATTCCGATCTTAGATTTGTGCTTACTTAGTCGATATGCTTTTGCATCTTTTCTATTAATACCTATTGTTATTATTATAATTCTGTGAACAATAGATATTTGTAATTTAAAAATTCTTTTGCCTTTGGTTTGTATAATGCATACTTCTTTTCAAATAATTTATTTAGTATACTTTGATTCCTTATAAAGTCACATTCAGAATAAAAACATGTATTTGGTCTATGGCCATGCTACTCTGAACAAGCCCGATCTCATCTGATCTCGGAAGCCAAGCAAGGTCGGGCCTGGTTAGTACTTGGATGGGAGACCACCTAGGAAGACCAGATGCTGTAGACATAAAAAATAAAAAAATAAGAGATCGTAAACTGACAAAGTCCTTGCAATCTGTGAGGTCAACTAAGGGTTGCCTCACCTAAAAAGAAAAAAAAAAAGAAAGAAAAAAAAAGAAAAAACTTGTATTTAATAGAACATAGATCATATGTGTACCTAATTTCATTTTCTATTGTCAGGTTTCCGTTTATTTATTTATTTCATAGATTTTTTTGAGATATTTTGCATGTCCTTCAATTTCTACCTTATGGTCAATGTAGTCAGTGCTATTCCAACTCCTGGAGGCACCGTGACTACCCGGGACTACAGTAATGACCATGAACTGGGGAGAAACACATCTTAAAATTTTTAAATAGTAAATACATATCACTTAGCATGTAAATAGCATCTGATGAGTGAGTGAAGAATTGAATTCATGAAACATAATGGGTGCTTATAGATTAAAATTATTTATTTTAGAAATAATGAGCACAGTGATAAATTTTCTATATTGTATCATTCTCCTCCTAAAGAAGACTCTAGATTGTCAACTTCAGTTCTCTTCTGCAGTCCATTGTTAAAATATTTATTTTAAAAATGTTGAAAATATTATAGTCACAGTCCACCAGCATTGGTCCACATTGTTATCACCAGTTACATTTTGGGAAGCTAAATAATATATATGTTTATAAAACAAAAATAAATGTTTTGTTCATATATGTCATATCATAAATATTTTAAAGTTTAAATTTTCCTTTTATTTTGAAGTGTTCTTTCAGACATTAAACATCTACCCTACCAGGGAGTGAAGGTACTCTTCAAAATTAAGGCTTAGTATCTTTAAATTTCTTCAAAAAGAGGCACGGTCTGATCCTGTGTTTTGAAAATGGACTTAGGGCAAGGACCTTCTGGTACTCATCTTTAGACATTCTACAGTTATTGATTGAAAAAAAAAATTGGCCCTCAATAAATGGATGCTAATGAAATAAATGTTTGATTTTGCTTCCAAATTAGAATATGCTTTGACAACCACAAAGACCGTATATTCTACATAAGTTAAGACTGAGTTTTGGTGCCAGGGAGTAGGTAACATTTGGGGTGCTTCTCCTTGCTACCTGTGGTAGGGTGATTGCCGGTTTCCAGGATACCACCATCCTCCTCTGCCTCGACCCTAGCGTCATGTTCTTCATTGCAGCCCGTGTTTGGGCTGTAGTGTCGGGGCTTCATTAACAGGGATTTTCTCTTGTTGACTGGAACACCCAAAGCCTGCTCTTCAGCTCTCCTTTTCTTCACCAGTGAGCAATCATACGCAGCACTGCAGTGATTGAAGCAAATTAAGAATATGATAAAATAAGGTTACTGCTATTTGCCATTTGACACTATGAAGTATAGACCAAAGTCTGTAGAAACTTGGGGATGAAGGTTTAGGGTTTGTTGTTGGAACTAACAAAAAATAAGCCCATTCATTGAAACGATTGTGGATTCTATTTTACTTCCTATCAAAAGAGTTAAAAAAATCATCCTTAATCCTGAGTAAGCATATGTTAATCTGTGCTTTGCTTGGCACTATACTAAATACCCAGGGCAGAATGAAACAAGATTTGCACTGGTTTGCTAATCCTAGGAAAGAGCTAATGTGAAAAATATACACCAGATACAAAAAAAAAGAAAAATGTGTCCAGTATGAATTAATCACAAGGTTTTCAATAGTTATTTTCTTCCCAAACTGCTTATCTCTGCTACAGTTGCCCAACAAACTTGAGATGTCACATTCTGAGATCTGACTTGAAAGAAAGGAGCATAAAGGGAGGGGACAAGTTATGAACATTCATAACAGTCACACACAAAAAAAGTGAAAAGATATAACGTGGCATTCTGCTTTTTCATTCTTACCCATTTGGCACATAGAACAAACACACAAAAGGAGGAGAAATAAGATTGGATTTCACAAAAATGAACAAGAGTTTATCCTTACTCCTGTCCTCATATGATTTTATTTGGAAATGCTTCTGAGGGTGGCCCTTTCAAAATGGATGTCCAACATACAGCTCACTCAGAATTAACGTAGATCACTCTATGTATTGAAGTTAAGACAAACATTGTCTTGGCAAGATCCAAGGAACCAGAGGGTTTAGCTAACAGTGAATCTATGAGAGCTATTTATTAAATGCTCTAGGGAAAAAATGCAAGAGCTTTAGATGAAAAGGTTCAGAAGAGAGGATCCTAGACTGAGAGTAATAAGATATTCCTTATTCCATCACTAAAAAATGATCAAATATTCAGTAACATTATTAAATAGACACAGGCCTTAATTTGTTCTCTTAGAAACATCAATGCAAAGATGGGGGCCCACTCATGGGAATTATTTGGTTATAGTCATAGGTGAATTCTCGAATTCAGAAGAATAGATTAAAAGACTTCAGAGGAAAAAAAGTGTTATTCCTTCTAGGGAAAATAATGATTTTGGGAGGAGAGATAATTCAAGAAGTTTAGAAATCTCTCAAAAAAAAAAAAAGATTAAAAATTGGAGAATTGAAGGTTATTCTGAGAAAGAGAATAGTAGTTCCTAAATAAACTAATGTGCTTTTGTAAAATTTCTCTGACGAGCCCAGTGTCAAAGTGATCATGCACAGAAGATGGAGCAAAAGAGCATATAATCAGATGACCATAGGAGCAAACACATGCTTGTATAAGAAGACTGCAGCAAATGAAGACTGACATGCTCTGAATCTGCAGGTTTGTCCAGGAAAATAGTCTACGATGTGCAGTTATGCTGTAATTAGGGTGAGCACAGAGAGGCAGAACTATCCCTGTACTGGCCTTCTTTGTCAAGGAGATTGACCTTTGGAAGGAGAGGGGCAAAAGAAACATATCAAAAGGGAATAAGTTTCCTAATTATATGAAAAGAGTTCAAGAAGTTTTCTAAACTACTTTAAAGTCTCCTGAATCAAGTATATTTCCATCAAAGGTGCTCAGAAAATATGCAAGAATACTAAACCATTATCTCATACCAAAAGGATTTATATAAAATGAGGCTCCTGGCAAATGTCATTCAGATATTAAGGCAGGGAAAGAAAGTGTATTCTAAAAGCAATTTAAGCATAACATTTGTATTGAGAAAGAGGCTGAGAAAGTTTATGATGAAAATTAGTCATTGCCAGGAAACACTGATCAATGAGACCCGGGGTGGTGGGGGTAATTAAAAAGAAGGTCACTAATCATTAGAGAAATGCAAATTAAAATCACAATGACATATCACCTCACACCTCTCAGAATGGTTATCATCAATAAATCAAAGAATAGCAAGTGTTGGTGAGGATATGAATTAAAAAGAACTCTCATACACTGTTGGTGGGATTGCAAACTGGTACAGCCACTATGGAAAACAGTTTGGAGGTTTCTCAAAAAATTAAAAATAGATATACCTTTTGACCCAGCAATTGTACTTCTGGATATTTATCCAAAGAAAATTAAAACAATAATTTGTAAAGATCTATGTACCCCAATATTCATGGCAGCACAATTTACAATAGCCAAGATATAGAAGCAACCTAAACGCCCATCAACACACAATTGGATAAAGAAGTTATGGCTCATATATACAATAGAATATTACTCAGCCATTAAAAGCGTGAAATACTACCATTTACAATGACGTGGATGGACCTAGAGGTTATTACGCTGAATGAAATGTCAGAGAAAGATAAATACCATATAATTTCACTTATATGCAGAATCTAAGGAACAAAAAGAACAAACTGATAAAAAACGGACTCACAAAAATAGAAGACAATCTGGTGAAGGCCAGAGGGGAAGGGGGTTGGGGGACCAGGAAAATGGAGTGAAAAGGGGTTAAAGAAGTAAAATTTAAAAAAAAAAAAACTGGCCAGTCAGAAAAATGTCATTTCTTTCTTTGATGGTTGGGGTGATGAATAAGGCTGCACATGTACTACCTGTAAGATCCTTATAAACTTTGTCTTGTTAACCTTATTATCCAAATTTACTTACAAAGACAAATTGCATTCCCCAAATCGCATATCCAGCAATGTGTACTGTTGATATTTGAATCCCAGTCTGCTAGGCCCCAAGGCTCATGTTCTCTTCTACATTTGCCAAATTAGAACAATGATTTTGGGTAATTTCCATAAGCATTTGACAATTGGGTAAAGTAATACCTGGATAAACCAGCCACCTCTCTAACAGGAAGGAAGCTGCCTAACACAGGGCTTTGCCCAATAATTCAGGTGCAGATATATACGACATTCATTAGATCTGGAGATGCTACTGAGTTGCAGCAATGAAAAACATGTTGTAAAATGTGATTAAGACCCCCCCATATATCCATAGTCTAAGCAGTAAAATGAAACTCATGAAATGACATTTAATGATAATAAAAATCAAGTTCAGTACTTGGGTCCAAATAACTGTGCAAGGATAAAGGAAACATATAAGGTTTTACCAAAAGTACAAATTTAGCTTAAAATAAATAATTGTATTTGATACAAATTGTGTACGAAGTTCCCTAAGTAATATTAACTGTGTAATCGGTAACAAATAATTGATCTTTTGGAACACCAAATTCCTTATCCATCAAACAGGAATAATAATTTTTATATCACATGTTGTAGATAAAGAAGATAACCTTTGTGATGGTAAGGACAAAAATAGGTCAAGACAGAGCTGCTCTGACTCCCGGCTCAGTGCTCTTCGGACTCTGTCAGCATCAAGTCGATGTCGCTACTATGCAACATCACAAGTGCTCTCTCTGGTACACTGCACTGATTTATACATGCTTGTATGTCCACGAATGAATTTCCTTTTTTACGTATTACTTATATTTACATAAATTACATTAGATTTATACATAACATTTGCTTTAAATCCCACACTCTGTGCATTTCTCCATTACAAAGTAGCCATAGCCCAGGCAGCATTTGGACCTAAAATAAAAGGCTTTGTAATAAATATTACCCTTTGTGTGTGCATAGAAAATGGTCCCTTTTCCTAGTTTTCCCTGAGGGCACACTATTTTGGCTTTATTGTGACACTTCACTGTGACACTGCAATGAGGGAAAGCCATGCTTTACATGTCAGTGAAAGAAATGCCACAAAATGCTAACATATCTTCTCAAGGTTGCCAGAAATAATTTCCACTGGGTTGTGTTTTCCCATCTGCGGAGCTCTGAAATGTTAAGGAAATAAATGAGCTCTATTATCTATATTTTTCTAGTAGATGAGAAAGAAAGAGAAAAAATACACTCACCACTGCATTTATTGTTCCGTTCAATCAAACTGTTGCTTTAAACATCCAGAGTTCTCCAGGGAACTTTATCAATGCACCAGATACCATATTTCATATCTATGGTTTTGATTTTATTAAAATATCTTTAAAGGATCTGTATTTTTATCCAAGGGAATTTTTTTTGCTTATATATTTGAGAAATGCTTTCATTTACAAACTCAAATCCTAATTTGAAATGGTATTCCCTTTGTTGACAACATATGGCTGAAATTTTATTCAAAAAATGATTGAAGAAAACAATAATTAGATAACATTAGTGATAGACTCAGTGCTGGAAGTATGTTTAGAAGTCAAATTCATTAACCTTTCAGCTTTCAGAAAAGAGTACAACAAATTAGGGAACTGTGAATGCCCAAAATCTGTCCAGTAAGCACTGGGCTCCAGAATACTTTTCCATCTTGTTTTCCACAGTAGTAAATTCTCAGTGCAAGCTACCAGAAGATATGTACCATTAAGAAATGTAGCTTCAGCTGTAGATATATTCTGAGCACACCCTCAAAAGAAAATAACAGAAAGATAAATGGAAGTTATTAATCCTTGAGTCCAAGGAAACTATTTACATGCTCCAATATTTTCATGGAAAATTCATAATGGGTATTCCTACTGGTTTCTTCCAATTAGGCAGAATATCACAGACTTGTAGAAAGACATCAGGAACCATAAATTTGAATTAAGAAGGAAAAAACCAAAAATATAATGTATGAAAAAGAAAAAATTAAACTTAATTTTTTCAGAGACATAACTGTGTTTGAGAAAATCCAAAATAGTCTATAGGTTAAACATTAAAATAAGGAAGTAAATTTAGTGAGGTTGCTGTTAAAAGTTAATCGAGCTTCTCTATACCAGCAATAAAAAATTTTTAAAAATAATTTAAAAAATAAAACCACTTATAATACATAGAAATAAAAAATACTTAGGAATAAATGTGACAAAAGATGTATAAAACATATAAAACAAATAACATTCTGAGAAAATTAAAGACAAATAAATGGAGAAATATAAAATATTTAAGGAATAAAAGATTCAGTATTGAAAGATTTCAATTCTCCCCAAATTTATCTATTAGATTCAATGCAATTCCAAACAAAATTTTAAGAATTTTTAGAAGTTAACAAGTTAACTCTAAAATCTATACAAAAATGAAAAGAACCAAGAATAGCAAAGATCATCTTGAAGAAAAACAATCACAAAGTTGGAAGTCTTATAGTCTTGGATGTCAAAGTTTCATAAATCTGTACTACTTAAAAGGGAGTTACTGATGCAAACATAGACCAATGGAATAGAATAGATGTTTCATCTATTGGGTCAAGAAATAGACACACATATCTATGGTCAATTTATGACAAAGGTGTCATTGAGGAAATGGTTACTTCTTCTATGAATGGTGCTAGCTCAATTGGATATCTAGCTGAAGAAAAAAATAGGTCTTGACAGCTACCTTATAGTATATACAACAAAAATTCCAGAATGATTATGGATTTAACACACGAACTGTAGAACAATAAAGCTTCTAGGAAAAAAAAAAGTTAGATAATATTTTCATGACCTTAGCAAAGATTTCTTAAGCAGTTTACAAAAAGCACTAATTTAAAGAAAAAAACTGATAAATTAGAACATATTAAAATTAAAGGCTTTTATTCACCAAAAGATAACAACCAGTAAGTAAAGCCTCCTATCAATATTCTGTTTCTTGATCTGTTTACACAAGCATATTTAGGTTGCGAAGATTCATTGAGTTCTACTCTTATGTATGTGCTTCTATATGTATATTATACTCCTTAAAACAGTTTTTAAAAGACCGATAAGTGTGATAAAGTAAGCCAACAGCAGGGGAAGGTATTTGCAATTCATATATACAGAATATATAAAAAATTCTTCCAAATAAATATGAAAATGACAACCAATGTAAAAAGTAGGCAGACATATCACAGAAGAACTGATGCACAAATGAAGAAGTATTCAGGCTCTTTCATCTCCAGAGAAATGTAAAAACATTTGCTTCTTAGCTAATAAAATGAGTACCGTAAGTGATATCCTCTAAAACTTCTCCCTATCACCAAAATAGTAAATCTGGAACACTATATTCTAGAAGGAATGGCAAAGATTAGTGCCACCCTTAAAATTTAGAGAATGCATAATTGGTGGTCCTTATAATTCACCAGTTTAGACACCAATAACATTGATCTCAGTGATTAACAGTGGACTACCACAAACTAAAACAAATAATCATTTGTTGTGATGATGCTAGACCGAAATATGGAATCTTTGCTTTAGCAGATAAACAGACTCAAATATGTGTTTGAGACATCTGTGTTCCACAGCCTGAAAGATGAACTAACAAAGATTCAGGGACACACTCTATCAGTGAAGTTTTAAGGGGCTCAGTGGCCTGGGGCATTGCAGATGTCTTCATTGTAATATAAGAAAAATTATTGTATCTTACACTTTTCACCACTGCAAAGGAAGCACAATGACAGATTGGCTTATTTAGGTTCAGCGTATTTTATACTTGAGAATACTGCTCCGACCCATGCATTGAGTATCAAGAGAGGTGGCCAGCTTTGAAAGGCCTGCAGAGCAGGTCCAGGCTGCACTAAGGACAGCCTTACTGGTTGGACAAAATTCGGTAGAGTTTATGGTATATTCGAAGGTATCTGTAGTAAAAAGAAAAGATGCTAATGGCGTTAATGGCAAGATCTAATGGAAGAATAAAAACACAGACCCACAGGTTTCTGGCTTAAGGCCATGTCATTTGCAGCAAAGAATTATACAATACTCAGTGAACAGCCCTAGTAGAGAAAGGATCCCTGACCATGAGGCCAGAACTGGTTTCTGTTAGATCTACCAAGTCATAATGTCAAGAATGCCCAGAAGTAATCAATCTTAAGACGTAAAGTCCAATATTGGGCTGAAGCAAGTCTAAGGGGAACAAGTAAGCTGTAGACGTTTATGACATCCCCCACTCTGGTGACAGTATGTCATGCTCAACTGCTACAAATGGGGCATATGTAGGACTCCTGACTATCAGATACAAAGGAAGAAAAGGGGTGAGCTTGGTAAGTGGGTTGGTTCGACATCTGAATACAATCTGAAAATAGGTGGCAGGCCACCACTCAAGGGTGGCTCTGAAAGGAACAGAGAGAAGAAACATTCCCAATGGGCAGAACAATAGGGCAGAGCACTGGTTTAACTGGTTCTCCACTCTGCGTGGAGAGAAAAGTTGCCAAGTTAACAAAATATATGAATTCATAAGCCAACTGAATAGCTTTAGCTAGTCAGGCAGGAATAGGAGATGAATGATTTAGTTCAAAGAATAGGGACAAAGAGGTCTGAGGAAAAGGCATGTGGGTAAACATATGAGACAGGATAAAATGTAGTCTTTGTCTTGCATGATGACACCCATCAGAGAGCATATACCAAGGAATAAGCATTTAATCTCTATCTAGACAGAATGGTCTAGTAACGAGAAGTTAGCCAGTTTCTGTCTTCAGCTTTTATATACCGGCATAATGGGGTCATTAATGAAGGAGACTTAGTGACAGAGATGGAGTCCACCAGCATGGGCTCCCACTAGGACTGATTTAGCTACCCAAGATCCAATCTGCCAACAAAAGAAGTAATTGCCAAGCTCCCAATATGACACCATCCCTTGAAAAGACCAACCAACCACTCCTTTTCACACAAGAGGGGGCAGCAATTCAACTTAACTACAACTTAAACACATATTTTGGATATGAATTTGCATTCTCTACCTTCAGAGCCTCAGATATTACCATTATCTGAGGGCTTACATAATGTTTTTTCCTACCAACAAGAAATTTCCATATATCTCATTGGACCAAGGGACCCAGTTAGGAAAATGATCATGGGAATGAAATTACTGGATATGATGTTATTACTATCTACACACATTCCAGACATTGCAGCCTGATAGAGTCATAGAATAATCTCTTGAATGCATAGCTGAGATGTTAACTTGGAGGTGACACCCTGCCAAGATGGGCTACCTTCCTGGGAGGCAATATGCACTCTTAATGATTATTATATAATGCTATATCCTGGATTGTTTGAATATATGGGTCCAAGAACTAAGAGGTAAAATTAAGAATGGCTTGGCTTACCATGAATCTCAGTGACTAAACTGAAGGATTTGTAAATCAATTGCCCCAAATCTTGGCTCTGTGGGTCTAATAATCCTAGTCCCCAAAGGGAGAATACTTTCACCAGGGGACACAGTAAGAATCCTAATAAACTTTAAACTCTGACTGCCTCTGAGTCACTTGATATCCTTGTGCTTAGAGATCAACAGGCAAGAAAAAGAGTCACCATTCTGGCAGGGTAATTGACTCTGTTCATTGGAAGTAGGAAAGTTGCCATTACATTTTGGTAAAAAAGAATACAATTGGCACCCAAGTGATCTCCTGAGGTATCTCCTGCTTCTTCCTGGCCCACACTTGATAGCAAATCAACATGTGCTGCATTCAGAGAATCTGAAAGTCATAGTGACCAGGAGCTCAGATACCTTAGGGATGAGTTCTGAGTCAGGCCACCAAATAAGCCCTCTAGATTAGCAGAGGTATTTGGCAAGGATAAAGGGATTGCATAGAAGAGTAAACAGATAGTGAACTTAATATACAAAGTAAGTGGATTTGAACTGTGAAAGAGTACACAGTGGTGGATACTGAAGCATGCCACGCCCCTCTTCCCACTTCAGGACTGATATTCATTTCCCCCACCTGGTGAAAGTGTTGGAAGCTAATGGATCTTAGCTGAACCCATTTCTGGGAATTTCCCTCAGTCAGAGAAACGTCTATCCCCAAATTACATGCCCATGGGGGCAGCCCATATTCACCCTTGTGTTAAAGCAGAACAAGTTCTGATAAGCAATCCCAGCT
>NW_006443225.1:151882-162804 GCF_000325575.1 Pteropus alecto
AGACTTCTGCTGCAACTGCATTGCCATTCAACTTCTCCCTCTGCCCAGTCCTGCTTCCTTTTTAGCTAACAGATGTTGCTGCTAAGAGGATTTCCTAAAACATTGTGTTAAAATTCCTGTCTCACTCTGTTTTTCAGGGAACCTAACCTGGGACAAAGGCATGATGAGATTAACCCTGGAGGCTGAAGGCATGTACTGGAGGTTAGGGTGGAAGTGCTGGGAGCTGTGGAGTTCACCCTTGACCTATAGGACTTGGATATAGTCCCTCCTGCAGTCTGTTCTGAAGGCCTAGCTAGAAGATACATGGTCTTGGCTGCAGCATGTGAGTTTGCTCTGGACTCCATTTGAAGCAAGGAGGGGAAGACAGAACTTATTATTATCCATTTAGAAAACCAAGAAATATTGATGCTTTTGACTTAAAAGACCAATATGGAAAAACACGTGTTTATTTGACAACACAATGTATTGTTTTGACATATGGTTTTCATATTGCTGCACTGGAATATCCATTCATGGTAATCTTTATCATTTTATTTTCAATTTTAAAATCTAAAAAAATGACATACGTATTTCAGTGACTTTTCCAAGGAACTTGTTATTAGCTCAGTATAATAAAAAATATAAAAGTGTGAGACATGGAGAGAAAGTAAACACATGAGACAACAATAACTGACAAGCGAGAATATGCAATTAAGTTTGAAATAAGTGACACAAGCAATATGTGAGAGAATAGGTCAGAAATGAAATAGACTGGATGAACACTCTTCTCTCTGTGTTTTAACAGATAAGTTTCCTTTTAATGATCTAAAATATCACCGAGATCTAACAACCTCATTAAAAAAAAGAAAGAAAATGTAATCTTAATATTATGTTTTAGGAAGATGAGTTTTCAATATTTTCCCACTGTACATTTCACAAAATGAACAGATTATCCTAAATGCCTATATCATTTTTGGTAAGAATTTAGGCAATGTGAAGTCATGTTTTCCCCAGACGTGATGCCGCATCTGATGCAATGCTATATCCTCTCCGTACTTTTTTTAAATTTAATTTGAAGAAGTGGTCACTTCCATTCCTGAATCCCTTTGACCTGGCACTCTTTTCTGCGGATACTCAGACAATCTGCAATGGCTACTTGACTCCACTTTTAGAAAATCAGGACAGGAGCTGGTAGAAAAGCCAAAGTCACATGATCATTTGAAATAAGCCTCATGGTTCCTGAGAGAGGTAAAGGCCATCATAAACGACAGATTTACTTTATGCAGTGAAGACTATAGATATCTTGTTCATTCTTTGAGCACAGTCCCTGATGTTCATGAGCCAGCTCTCTCAGCTATGTCTTAGAAACTGTGACCATGCTCATATGTACAGAGCTATGCCAAGCTATAGTGTGCCCAACAGTAAACCTTAATTTAAGCTTCTCCTATTACTCATGTCACAAATCTAGTATCTAAGTTGCTATTTATTAGTGGTTGGTTTGCTGTCATGGAACACTGATTCCATTGGCAAGGTTATTTGATAATATCAGGTTTATAAGAGGGGAGAATTTTTTTCCCATAAGACCAGAGATAATAGATGCTTTTTCCTGATTTAATTGGGATTAAGTTTTATGAATGATAAATTAATTCTATAATATTTACAAGTTTTTCATAAAACAGTCAAGCTATTAAAAGCCATACTGTAACAACAATAACAGAAACAACAATAATAAACTTGCTCTGAATTATTAGGTAATAGTTAAGTGGAGCTAAGAAGACTGCCCGCAAACCTGCTGCTGCCCTCCTGTGCCAGGTGAGCAAGCAAACCCTTCTTTGAGATGTCATTCCAGCAATGTTGTCAAAACACTTTGATTCTATGCCACCACAGCGTTTGGCATTTAGCATGAGTATAAAACGTAACCCTTTGCACTGTAAATCTCTTTCCTAGTAACCTGGAAAGATCTTCAAGAAAAGAGAAACTGTTTCTTGTTCACTTTTTATCTTCAGTGCATAATATAACGCCCGTGTCTTAGTAACATGCTCAGTATATGTTCACCGAAGTTGAACTCCACCCAGATGTGAGCATATAAAAATGACTTTGGTGCAAACATGAACCTAGGAAATTGGCTTTCTCCAGGAGATGCCTCAAAAAGCTACCCATTGAATGTATAGATGATGTGTCTGGCTTATCCTGCAAACTTTTGTTCCTAGTTCCCCTCACCACTGAAGGTGTGCTTTTGCAAGACAACCGAAAAAGAGACAGGAAGTAAGTTAACAGTAGCAGGTCAGGCAAGAAATCCCAGTTGGTCTACATGAAGATTGACCAAATAACCAGGACATGATGAACTGATCAAACTCTGCTCTCTAAGAATGCAGACCAATAATGTAGTTTAAAAGATAATTCAATCCTCTTGTGAACCAAATTTTCTAAAGAAACAACTATTTAATCATTAATTAAAACACAAAATAATACACCAACATTGGGAATACGGTTTAATATAAACTTTAAATTTTCTCCAGTTTATACCTAAAGACAAACAATATATCTCAGTTAAATAATGTAGGAATCATCAAACTTCTTTTAATTGACAATAGATTGATTAAACAATTCAGTTAATGATTAGCCACACTATAACTTAGTCATGAACTATATTAATAGGCTATTGGCCTTTTCAGAAACATAATATGATGGGTCATAGGAATTTCTCTAAAAGAATAGAAGTTAAATATATTTAGATAAAATTAGAAAATTAAAGACAGCAAAGAAATGATCATTATAGATTTGAGAATCAGGATACTGAAAGAATTCAGAAAGAAGTTAAATACAAAGTGAAATTTGTTGTTTTTGCTGGTAAATTTGGCTTCATTAAAGCCCCAGACTGTTATTTTCATTTACATTTGCTTAAGCATATCAAAATAATAAAATATATGTGGTTTTATATTAATGTTGTCAAATAGCAGTATAAAACTAAAGATATTAAGAAAGATTATACATAAATGATCTTATTTTGATAATGAAGAAATATGAAAATGAAATTCACATAGTTCATAAGTGTTTTGCTGAAATAATTATTATATATGAGAAGATATTTGAAATAAGCCTTACTTAAAAAGTTTAAAAGAAGATTATTGCATCATCTTAGTTGTTCTATGATAAGTATTTTATTATAGATTGCATCAGATGAAAAATTAAATGTGGTCAAATAATAATGGAATCTTGACAATTTAAGTTAAATACATTTGTAGAAATGAGTTCAAAGTGACTCAGTCAATAATCCAATTTTTTTTTCACTTAAAGTTTGTATTCCTAACCAAAAAAATAAAATAAAATAATGAGAGCTATAAAATTCCATGATAATAGAGATTAAAAATCCAGTAATTTGCATATTGTGTGAGTATATGACCATAAACTTTCATTGCCTAGTTTTAGAAGAAAATAATGTATGTCTTCCTTTAATTTCCTTAGCACAGTATTTTATGTAGAAATTGTTCTATCAGCAGAAATTTTGTTAGCAGAATATGCTTGCAAAAAATGGTTAAATTAAAAAAAAGCAAAAGACTTAGGTGCTACTTAAGGGGGGGGGTTGAGTGTGCCCCCATTCCTCCCCTTTCCTCCTAGCTCCTTGTGCTGGGTCTATACAAATGCACAGTATGCATGGATATGTCCTGCTTTTTCCCTAGGAGAAAAGGGTTTTAAGCTCCAAACTTCAAATTCGAAAGAAAATAAATCTTAAATACAAGTACCTTCACATTATTTTCTAATCACCTCCATAAATGATACAGAAATACTTCATTTATCCTACCACTTAATCAACATTATTTTGTTTAGTGAATAATGATATCCTGTATGTTTTCCCCCTGACTTTGCAACTTATTTATACTTTATATATTTGTGTATAGCATAGTTTTTAGGGCTTCCTAGAAGTCATTGAGTACTTGTTGTGATCATCTAGGGACTGTGCAAGCACTTTTTGAAGTTGGAGGAGAAACAGAACTCTTCCACACACATTTTTAAAGAAGAAACAGTCAACCTTATCATAAAACTTAGAGAGCAAAATGAATAGTGGTCATTTAATAATCAGAAGGACATTGCAGTATTATTCATGGTAGCCAAGATCTGGAAAAAAATCTAAAGACCCCATTAATGGATGATTAAACAAAAACTCAGCCATAAAAAAAAGATGAAATACTGACAACATGGGTGGATCTTGATAGTATCATGCTAAGTGAAATAAGTCAGTCAAAAAAGGACAAGAATCATGAGTTCACTCATATGGGATATAAAGCAGAAACAAATAAACAAACAAACAAAACAAACTGATAGACACAGACAACAGTATGATGGTTACCAGAGGGGAAGGGGGTAGGGAGGGGATAAAAAGGGTAAAGGGGGTCAAATTCATGGTGACGGAAGGAGACTAGACTGAGTGGTAAGCACACAATGCAATAAACAGATGATGTATTAGAGAATTGTACACTTGGGACTTACATGCTATTAATCAATGTTACTCCAATAAATTTGATAAGAAAAATCACAATGAGGACTTTAAGATCTAATGGAGGTTGTCAAATAGACTGCAGAACCACTATCCAGGAACTAGCAAAATTCCATTTCAAAATTCCAATTTTAGCTTTTGTTTTTGAATGGGAATATCAGAATGGAGTAAGTGACAGTGATTGTAAAGTGCACACAGAAAAACATCTGCTCTAAAATAGTTTTGAACAAAAATAACAAAGGTAATTAATATTTAATTTATGATCATGTGAATAAATGCAAGATATGTAAATTAGCCAGACTATTTAGAGGGGGGAAAGTTTATTGTGAACAACTTATAAAGAAATCATCTCTATTATGCACCATGTCCAAAACTATCAAATACAAGTTCCTATTTATGATTGTGATGCAGTTACATTCTTATTAATGAAAATGATCTTGTTTATTCACAAAGTAAAAATCATTAACTAATGATGGGGTTTGGAGCTTCTTTGTTACTGCGGGTCAATCACTCCCCCAAACACTCAAGCCAGGGCCACATAAATAAAATTGACTTAATTTAGTAGGACTGGAAATGATGATCAAGAAACACAATGGTTTAATTAGCACTGTAACAAATAATGTATAGGTGTCCTTCTGTTCTCTTATATGGACATTTTTTTCTTTTTCTCCAAAATGTGCATATATGAACTCTTTCTAAGGAGCAGGTTCTAAATGGTTATTGAGAATGACAGAGAATGGAGCTTCATATAAATTGAAACATTTGATGCAAGAATTAAATGTTTTTTTCATGCAATAGATAATTATAACCATTTCTCACATATTAGACATTAATATAGCAGTTTCTTTCTCTTTGAACTATAATTAACTCACTACTGCTAGGTAAAATTTATGTATATATAGTTTTATTAGGTATTATTTATATTTGTATTATTTTTCAGTAAGAAGGAGAGTTATATTATTTTTGTCATCTAAACAGATTTTATTAATGTTGACCTTTTCATTTTGCCAGTTTCTTTTTGTGGCAATTTCTGTTGTAGTTTCTACTGTAGATATTTCTCAATGTTCAAAAGAATGTTTTTCTCAATTTCAAGTAAGGTGGGATTAGTATGAACATTTAGAGTAGAAATTTTCAAAAGAAGGAAAGATAATGTGAAAGGAAGGAAAGGTGAGAGAGAGGAAGGAAGTATATGAGATGGAAGTGATCAGAATGAAGGAAAGCAAGGAGTCTGGGAAGAAGAAAGGAAAGAGAGTGTATGTGGACTAGCAGAATGAAGACACTGAGAGGAATTAAAGAGGGAAAGACTAGGAGACACAGACACATCAATATAAAGCAAAAATACACTCACTGAGGGGAAACAAAACAAAACAGGCATATATACAAACACAAAGACAGAACTTCATAAGTAATATGAATAACGTAGACAGAACTTCATTAGGCAATATTAGTAACCTGGTAATTCTGGCTTTTAATTACTGATAAAAGAATTTTTAAGAGTATGTGGCTGTTTTATGACTACTATCCTCAATGCCAACTTTATTTCTCGACAGTTACCTGAATGCAGATACTTGGTCCATAAATCTAGATTGCCTTCTTGGTTCCCGGAACTGAAAAACTAGAAACCTACAGATACACAAGGGCTTTGCTCTAAAAAATAATTGTCTGATATTTGCAATGCTTCCATTGATCATTTTCAACTTCACTGAAACACATTAAAATCATTTCACAGAACTTGCTGCCATGCTGGAGTAATATTTAAAAGGAAAATTGTTAAAATAATGAAGTAACTACTGACTTAGAAGACACTTAGTTTGATATATTATTATAATTATGTGTATATAAATGTACGTGTAATATCTCTGTATATATGTATAAATATACATATATTTACACACACAAATCTATGAAATTTTTAAGTATCCTTTTGAATCGGAAATAACTTGATTTTTTAAAAAAATTATTTATTTTAATTAGTTTTAAGTATACAGTACATTGTACATTGGTTAGACATCTATGTAGTTCATAAAATGATCCCCCCAATTACTCCCTCCCTCCCCTGGCCCTCCACCTAGCCATCATATTAATGCTAACTGCATTCCCTCTGCCATGCTCCCCATTCCCGTGACCAATTATCAACTACTAATTTGTACTTCTTTAACCCATCACACCATTTTCCCAGCCCCACTATTCCCCTTCCCTCTGTCCATCACCAAATTGTCCACTAGATTTGTGAGTTTGTTTTTGATTAGTTTGTTCTTTCTGTTCCTCAGATTCTGCATATAAGTGAAATTATATGGTATTTATCTTTCTTGGTCTAACTTATTTCACTCAGCATAAGAACCTCTAGGTCCATCCATGTCAGTGCAAATGGTTGGATTTCATTTTTTTAATGGCTGAGTAATATTCTATTGTATATATATAAACCATAATTTCTTTATCTGTAGATGAGCATTTAAGTTGCTTACATATCTTGGCTATTGTAAATTGTGCTGCCATAAATATTGGAGTGCATAGATCTTTACAAATTATTGTTTTGGTTTTCTTTGGAAAATATCCAGAAGTGCAATTGCTGGGTCAAAAGAAATAACTTGCTTTTAAAGGCTGTGCCTGATATAGAAGTACTCAAGTAAAAATTAAACCTATAAGTCCAACTTGTCGCTTCCTGTAACCAACCCCTTCGATGCACACCTGTGCCTTCCTTCCTATCCACCACCAGAGAGTCTGAAAAATCATTCCTCCTGCCCACTTGTCCCAGCCCCTACTAAGTCAGACAGGCTTGGTCTCAACATGGTTCTGCTGTCTCTTAATCCAGCAGGTTAGCCACCTTCCCAGGCTACTCAAGGGTTACAACCATGTTTCCATTTACCAGTGGGAGTAGAAGTGAGTGACTATTTTGCCAGCGCATGCATACTAGTTTAATATTACATCATATAACTTTTTTTTAAAAGAATTCATATTCTCATTCAGGATATTATACAGCTGTGTTTTCCAGAGAATGCCAAATAAACTGGAAACCCAGTTCTGAACCAGAGTTCACTACTACTAGACAATGTAGACAGTAGCACCTGTCCACAAACTATAAAACAGGATATTGAATGTATTTGCATACTTCCTGAGACACAGGCAGTGATTCAGGGCATGGAAGGGCTCAGTATAGTCATGTTATCATTTGACCCACACATTGGTTGTATAGACTTTTGGGAGCTATCCTGTAAACCATTATTTATAAGAATGTTTCCATGGGTAATAGAGATAATGAGGTTAAAAACCTGTTTGCAAGGTTGGTCTACAATGTTATTAAAAAATTGTTCTGCATCTGTTATAGATATAGAAATAAACAACATCAAAGCTTAATTCATTAAAGCACAAAATCATAAAAATTGAAGACATTTGTGTCTTAGAGTATAAGATTTCTTTTGACACATGATTTTTTTGTTTCTTTTTAAAATATGGGCCAATCTTGTTAAGGATGTGTAAATAGAAGTGAGTTTGAAGGAATGGGGGGAATTGGCCTTCACATACACTAAGGGAAATCTCTGGTCTTATTTATTCTTCCTCCTTGGAACCTCCAGCCATCCAAATCCATAGCAGGCCAAGAATCAGGCCATTTTTAGAGTTTTCCGTTCAATCTAATTTAACTCATCTTTACAGAGTGCTTGCTTGCTCCCCCTGGGAGTGAACTGAGTGGATACATCTCATTCTCTCCACTCAGGTCAAACCCCAGCCAGAATTCACTGCTCATTCCATCGTGCTCCCTTCCATAAATCTACTTTTATAGGAATCATCACACTGTGTTTTCATGACCTTTAGGATGTTACTTTTCAAAAATCATTGAGTTCCTGTCTTATTCTAATGCATTCTATAGTACTCAGAACACATTTATGTGTTTTTTCATTAACACCATATATGTATCAAGTACCATTCCAGATGTTGTGAATATTATCAATGAAATAAAAGGTAACAATTCTTGCTCTCAGAAAATTTACATTGCCATAAAAAGGTACAGACCAGAAACATGGTAATTTATGTGTTAAAAAAAAATGATCTTTTTTTTTCTTTTTCATTAAGAATAGAGAAAACTGAGAAAAGAGGACTTGGCATTTTAAAGGCTAAAGTCAGGGAAGGCCACTTGAGTAAAGACTTCAGGCAAGTGAGGGAGGCAGACTGAGGTTATTCAGGGGATAGCATTCCAGGCAAAGGGGAGAGCATGTGAAGGCCTAAGGCATCAGCAGGTCTAAACCAGGGAGGGGCCTGGAGTCCTGGGGGCAATGGAGAGGTCGGAGAGTTGAGGCCAAAGTAAAGATTTCTGCCTTTTCCTTTGAGAAAAGGAAAACCCTTTGGAGGGTATTGAGAAAGAGGGAGAATACTGACTTTCACTTAAAAAGTAAAAGTGTTAGAGGCAGTCATTCTGGCTGTGTGTGGAGTGAACTTCAAGAGGCAAAGGACAGCAGGGAAACCAGTCAGGAGGTTGCTGCAATAATTCAGGTGAGCAATGATGGTTTAATAATAGCAATGCACATAGTGAGAAGTGGTCAGATTGTGGATTTCTCTTGACATTTGAGCCATAAGAATGTCTACAGGTTGCATATAGGGTATGAAGGAAGGATCAAGGATGCTTCAAGGCTTTGTTCTTCCCAATTTACTGACACAGGGAAGGGTGTGGCGGGTATGGACAATTTATAGAAGATTGTGATTTCAATTTTGGATGTATTAAGTTTGAGATACACATTAGGGATCCATTTGGAGATGCTGACTACACAACTGGAGATTTGACTTTGAAATTCAGGGAAGAGAGGATTTATTTACATGTAAATGTATTGAAAGCCTGAATAAGATCACCAGCAAAAAGGATCAGGGATGTACCCCAGCAGGCCCACTGTTTAGAGACTGGGGTGCTGAGGGGAAACTAGCAATGAGAAGTAAGAAGCTACAGTAAGCGTGGTAGGAGAAAATCAGGGAGCATCTCATCTTTAGAAGTTACATTTCTTTGAAAATGGCCATGGAGGGTGAGCCTGCCAGACCTGTCTTTCGGGAACCAGCACTGTGATCTTACAGGACAGACTGCAGACTTTGTGTTGGCTCTCACCTACAAGGATCCAGGGTAATCAGAGGCTCTGGAGCAATTACCACGAACACTTTGAGGTGTCTAGGAGTCTAAATTCTCTCTATTCTCTCAGGGACAACCTGGAAGAACAGAGTTTACTCTGTGATTCTCACACTGGGGGATAAAGATGGAGAGCAGCACTCAGGGGCAGAGTGCAATCATTTCCTTATACAAGTTTCACTCCCCTGGCCCTGATTTTAAATGAGACCCTAGAGACACATTCCCCATTCCACCTTTGAGAAGCATCCCCATGTGCTTCTCCCCCACAGATGAAGTGAGTTTTCACACCTCAGATTGAGAAACACTGTGAGAATATTTAAAGAAAGCCCTCAAACTGTTCTTCCTTATCTATACTTCTTTGTACCTGGCTGCCCAAGTCTATTTCTTCTAAGTGTTCACATGTCCAGCAGTGGCTTTACCATATTTTCTTGTGGCATCAAGCTTCTTCTGTCATAGATTCACTTGTCTGATCCCATCACATAAGCAACTCAGAAATAGGCAATATGAATTTCTTTTCCAGCTTTGTTTTCTCATCCTGACTGAAAATGACCAAATGAGATCAAGGGAGAAGCTAACAAAATTAAGAGCACCTCACTTTTATATTTGATACTTTCATAAAATATATTTCATAAAATATATTGCACTTATAGGCAATAGAAAAATGAATTGGAAGTGATTATAGCTAGAGAAACCTGGTTTGTAGTTAAGGGGTCAGTGTAAGCTTTGCTGGCTGAACAGTCTTGACTTTAAAAGGACAGAACTAGCAAAATAATCTAAGAATTTAGATTGCAGAAAAGTTGCAGTCCCTTTAAAGATGTTATGGAGAATCAATATATGAAATGAAAATTCCTTTATAATGAATTATGTTATCTATTCTAAAAATGAACACTGGTAGACAATATAAAATAAAACATTTCCCAAGTAACATCATGTACTAGGGATACAATGGTGAATAAAAGAGACTTCTTGTCCTTAAAATGTTATCAGTATATCAAAAAGGAAGAATTATATATGATTAATTAAAGATTTTTTTTTTATAGTTTGCTCCCTTTTTTATTGTTTCCCCAGCCAAACTGTACACTTAAAGGGAGGTCTGCTTTCTTTTGAATGGGTGGACAGATGAATGGATGAATAATGAAATAACAATGATTCAAAGTAATAAATGCTCTAAGAGAAGAAAAGAAGTGCTTTGGGTACAAAATGTTAAAAAAAAGTATTAGTCAAACTGGAAGGTTGTGGGAATAATTCAGGAGGAGATGACATTAGTCATTAGCCTTAAAGGATAAATACATATAGGAAATGATGAAGGAAAGAATTTTGCAAGGAATAGCTTTAACCAGTTGA
>NW_006443225.1:162827-174655 GCF_000325575.1 Pteropus alecto
AAAAAAAAAAAGAAGTATCTTTAGGCATAGGATTTCCTGGAGAAAACAGTATGGTGAGGAGATTGGAATAACAAAATTTGGGGGTAGGATTCCTAGACAAAACTACTTTCTCCTACAAAGAGGAGTCAAAAAAGGAGAGAGATCAAGCAAAAAAATATATATGTATCAACGTGAAAAGGTGGCGAAGGAGAAGCTTAAAAGCAAAGATGAACTCAGAAGATATGTTTGAATACAGCAAGAGGTTCAAATTTAGCTATACTTTGAGATGGGGGAGGTGAGTGGAGCCAGGGAAGTAAATTTAAATATCAGAACTGAAAGTGTTATATAGAAAAAAGTTTCATTAGTCAAGAGGGCAGCAAGACTTAACATTTGAACACTTTTCCAAGGTCAGACAGCTAGTCACTGATAGGTTCCCCAGAAGCTAGGGCTGCTATCATCCCAGTGTTCTTTCTACCACATGAACCAGTCAAATTCTAAGTGAGAATTTTTGTTAGAGTTACAAGAAGCCACCCATTGTAAGGAAATATTGAAAACAAAAAGAATGCCATGCTTTAGTTGTAGGGAGTTGATTTGCCAACATCATGGGATAGAGTTATTTTAAGTCATGCTTTAAGCAGAAAAAATATTACAATATGTCAGAAACATTGTTTGCAAACATATAATATAATTAGAATGGGACTTCTAATGGTTATAGTTTACTTAAAAGATAACAGCAAAAAATTAAGTGCTCTGTTTAAGGATTAAAGTTAATGCATTCCTTCAAGGAAAATTGAGGAGAAATAAGACATAGTGTTAAATAATTTTGTGTTGTGTTAGAGATGCTGAAGAACACATTAGAGTGAGAAAATATGAACTAAAATAACAAATAAACGGTGAAGTGCTGAGCAAGTTGAAAGGAGCCTCAGCATATCGGTTACTAATTTGTTAAAGTGGCGAGACAGTCATGTGATATATTTATAAGTTGACAGATTTTGGATTTTGTTTAAGACATACTTATTAAATATTCTGAAAATACACTCTAGGTCGGAGGTCCCCAACCTCCAAGCTGAAGACCGGTACCGGTCCGAGGCCTGTTAGGAACCGGGCCTCACTGCAGGAGGTGGGCAGCGGGCTAACAAGAGAAGCTTCATCTGTATTTGCAGCCCTTCCCCAGAGACAGCATCACCACCTCAGCTCCACCTCAGATCATCAGGCATTAGATTCTCATAGCAGCACCGGTCTATGGTGTCACAAAAGTTGGGGACCACTGCTCTAGGTGACTAGAGAGTCATCTATAGATACACATAAAATAGTGTTTTAAAAGTGTCTTTACATAAATTCTCTTCTAATAGTCTGCGAAAAATATTTGAGAAAGATTTAGTTAATTTCAAACACTTAAAGGAGGTCAAATCAAAGACTTGCAGAAGAGCAAGGCTTGTGCTTTTTGCTACACTATGTCAAAATTGTTTGTTTGAACTTCTGCCACTTTTCATCAAACAGAAATGCAAACACTCATTAACATTAACCCAAGAATTCACAGACCAAGAAAATTAGAAAGAAATCCAGACCCTTGACTTTTCTGCCAATCAAAACCATTGAATATTAGCAATGAAAGGTTTTTCCAAGTAGAGAAGAAGCTAGTGCTTCTCAAACTTTTATGTACATGTTAGTAGCTTAGAAGTCTTGTTAAAATGCAGGTTTAGTAGATCTGTGCTGGGCCTGAGAGTCTGCATTTTTAATAAGCTCCCAGGGGATATCGAACATGATGAAACTCTGCTAAAATGAGGAGAGAAACATATCCCAACTGAAATAACAGAACAAAACTTCAGAAAAAGAACTGAGTGAAATGGAGACAAGCAATCTACCAGATATAGAGTTCAAAACACAAGTTATAAGGGTGCTCAGTGAACCTAGGGGAGTCTAGATGAACTCAGTGAGAATCTTAACAAAAAGATAGAAACCATAAAAAAGAACCAGTCAGAAATCAAGAATACAATAATTAAAATAAAGAATACATTAGAGAAAATCAATAGCAAATTAGATGAAGCAGAGGATCAAATTAGCAATCTAGAAAACAAAGTAACATAAAACATCCAACTGGAACAACAAAAAGAAAAAAAGAATTAAAAGAAATGAGAATAGTTTAGAGGACCTCTAGGATAATACCAAGCATACCAACATTCTTATCATAGGGGTACCAGAAGGAGAAGAGAGAAGCCAAGGAAGAGAAAATCTATTTGAAGAAATAATGACTAAAAACTTTCTTTACCTGGCAAAGGAAGTAAAAACAAGTCCAGAGAGTGCAGAGTCCCAAACAATATGAACTCAAAGAGACCCACATAGCATAATTAAAATGGTTAAAGACAAAGAGAGAATCTTAAAAGTAACAATAGAGTTAGTTATGTATAAGGTAACTTCCATACTGTCAGCTGATTTCTCATTGGAAACTTTGCAAGGTAGAAGAGAGTAAAGTGAAATATTAAAAGTGATGGAAATCAAAGAACCACAACTAAGATTACTCTACCCAGCAAGGCTATGATTTGGTTGCTCCTACCAGGAGAGATAAATATTTTCAAAGAAGAGATAAACATTTTCCCAGACAAAAGAAAAAAAATAAATAAGCTAAAGAAATTCATCACCACTAAACCAGTATTACAAGAAGTGCTTAAGGGACTTCTTTAAGTAGAAAAGAAAAAATAAAACATATAAATCAAAAAATATTGGAAAGGAAAAAATTCTCACTGACAAAGGTAAGCACTTAGTAAATGTAGTGGAGATCAACTAACTATAAAGCCAGAACAAAGGTTAAAAGGCTAAAGTAGGAAGATCACGTGTAATTACAACAATAAAGTAAGGAATATGCACAAACACACACACACAGAGAAAAAGCAAAAAAATAATGACCAAAACATCAATGTGGAGGGGGTGAGTAAAAATCATAGCTATTTTAGAATGTATTCAATCTAAAGTGATCATCAACTTAAAATAAACTGCTATAAACACAGTTTAGTATATATAAAGCACATGGAAATCACAAACCAAAAATCTATGAGATCTTATACAAGAAATAAAGAGAAAGGAATCCAATTAATGACACTATAGGAAGTTATCAACATGCAAGAAAAGAGAGCAAGAGAATAAGAAAAGAACAGAGAAAGGCAACAAAAATAATCAACAAACAACTAATAAAATGGCAATTGCTATATACCTATCAATAATTACTTTAAATGTCGATGGACTAAATGCCCCAATCAAAAGACATAAGGTGGCTGAATGGATAAAAAAAAAAAAAAAAGCCCCTTACATATGCTGCCTACAAGAGACCTACTTCAGATCAAAGGTGCACACATAATGAAAGTAAAGTGATGGAAAAAGATAGTTCATGAAAAAAAAGTCTGGGGTAGCAATACTTACATAAGACAAAATAGACTTTAAAACAAGGGCTGTAACAAGAAATAAAGAAGGCCATTTAAAAATGAGAAATGGATTAATCCAACAAGAGAATAAAACTCTCATAAACATCTATGGACCCAAAGTAGGAGCACCTAAATACATAAAGCAAATATGGACAAAACTTAAAGAAGGGATAGCAGTGATGCAGTAATTGTAGGGGACTTTAATATCCCATTGACCTCAGTGGAAAGATCATCCAGACAGAAAATCAACAAGAAAACAGTGGCCTTAAATCAGACACATTAAACCAGATGGATTTAATTAATATTTTTAGGACATTTCACTAAAAAGCAGAAGAATATACATTCTTTTCAAGTATAGACCACATGTTAAGCCACAAAACAAAACTCAATAAATTTAAGATTGAAATCATATCATCATCTTCTTTGATCACAATAATATGAAAGTAGAAATCAATAACAAGAAGAAAATTGAAGAACACAAAACTCACGGAGGCTAAATAACGTATTACTAAACAGTAAATGGGTTAGCAACCAAATCAAGGAAAAAATTAAAATATACCATGAGACAAACGAAAAGAAAAACACAATAACCCCAAAATTGATGAGACAGCCAAAGCAATTCTAAGAGGGAAATTTATAGCAATACAGTCCTACTTCAAAAAACAAGAAAAATCTCTGATAAACAATTTTATCTTATACTCGAAAGAACTAGAAAAAGAACAAATCCCAGAGTGAATAAAAGGAAGGAAATAATAAAGATCAGAGCAGTAAGAAAGAAACAAAATAGATTCTAAAAAACAATACAAAAGATCACTGAAAGCAAGAGCTGGTTTTTTGAAAATATAAACAAAATTAATAAACCATTAACCAGATTCATCAAGAAAAAAAAGAGAGAGGATCCAAATAAATAAAATCAAAAATGAAATAGGAGAAGTGACAACCAATGGCATAGAAATACAAAGGATTATAAGGAGAACAATTATATGCCAAAAAAAAAAAAAATAGACAACCTGGAAGAAATAAATAAATTCCTAGAAACATACTCTTTCCAAGGCTATCAGGAAGAAACAGCAAATCTGAAAAGACTTTAACTACTAAAGAAATCTAATCAGCAATCAAAAAACTCCAAAGAAACAAAAGCCCTGGACCAGATGGCTTCACAGGTGAATTTTCTTAAACATTCAAAAAATTAATACCTATCTTTCTCAAACTATTCCAAAAAAAATTGAAGAGAAGAGAAAGTTCCCAAACTCATTTTATGAGGCCTACATTATCCTGATACTGAAACCAGACAAAGACACTACAAAATCAAAACATTGATGCAAAAATCTTTAGTAAAATATTAGTAAACAAATTCAGCAATACATTGAAAATATTATACACCGGGGTCAGGTGGGATTTATTCCCAGATGTAAGGGTGGTTCAATATCTGCAAATCAATAACGTGAGACATCACATAAACAAAATGAAGGATAAAAAGCATTTGATCATATCAAAAGAGGCAGAAAAAGCATTTGACAAGATTCAATATCCATCTATGATAAAAACTCTTAGCAAAGTGGGGATAGAAGGAACATACTTTAGCATAATAAAGGACATACAGGATAAAACCACATCATACTTAATGATGAAAAGCTGAATCTTTTTCTTTAGGAACAAGAATAAGACAAGGAAATCCATCCACTCTTACCACTTTGTTCAACATAGTATTGGAAGTCCTGCCACAGCAATCAGACAAGAAAAAGAAATAAAAGACATCCAAATTGAAAGGAAGAAGTAAAATTGTCATTATTTGCAGATGAAATGATACTATAAAAGAGAACCATAAAGAATCCACCAAAAATCTATTAGAACTAATAAATGAATTCAGTAAAGTAGCAGGATGCAAAATTAATATTTATAAATTGGTTGCATTTTTATACACCAAAAATGAACTATGAGGAAGAAAAAAAATTAAGAAAATAATCTCATTTACAACTGCACAAAAGAGAATACATTACTCAGGAATACATTTAACTAATGAGGTAAAAGATCTGTTCTCAGAAAACTACAAGACACTGAAGGAAGAAATTGAAGAAGATACAAATAAATGGAAGCATATACTGTGTTCATGGATAGGAAGAATTAATGTCGTTAGAATGTCCATACTACCCAAAACAATCGATGCAATCCTTATCAAAATACCAATGACATTTTTCACAGAACTAGAACAAATTATCCTAAAATTGATATGGAACCACAAAAGATCCTAAATAGCCAAAGCAATCTTGAGAAAAAGGAACAAAGTTGGAAGTATCACACAACCTGATATCAAGTTATACTACAAGTCTATAGTGATCAAAACAGCATGGTACTGGCATAAAAACAGACATAGATCAATGGAACAGAACAGAGGACCCAGAAATAAACCCACATCTATATGGTCAATTAAGCTCTGACAAAGCAAGCAAGAATATACAATGAGGTAAAGACAGTCTTTTTAATAGATGGTATTAAGAAAACTGGACAGATGCATGCAAAAAAATGAAACTAGACCACCTTCTTATAGCATATACAAGAATAAAATCAAAATGAATTAAAGACATAGATGTAATATTCAAAACTATAAAACTCCTAGAAGAAAACTGAGGCAGTAAACTCTTACATTGTAATAGTTTTTTGAATAGATCTCCTCAAGTAAGGGAAACAAAAAAACAAAAAAAACAAATGAAACTACATCAAACTAAAAATTTTTGCACAGGGAAGAAAACCATCAACAGAATGAAAAGATGACTTACTAAATGGGAAAATATATTTACTAATGATACATTACTAATAATTACTAATGATACATCTGATGAAGTGTTAATATCCAAAATATATAAGAAACTCATAAAACTTAACACCAAAACAAACCAAACAATCTGATTTTAAAAAATTGGCAGAGGACCTGAATAGACTTTTTTTCCAAAGATAAATACAGATATCCATTAGACATATGAAAAGATGTTCAACATTACTAATCACCAGGGAAATGTAAGTTAAAACCACAATAAGAAATTACCTCACAACGGTTAGAATGGCTATCATCAATAAATAAATAAACAAGTGTTGGTGAGAATGGGGAGAAAAATAATCATTGTACGTTGTTAGTTAGGTTGCAAATGGGTGAAGCCAATGTAGAAAACAGTTTGGAGTTTCCTCAAAAAGTTAAAAATAGAACTACCTATGAAGTATTCAGCAATTTCACTTCTGGGTATTTATCCAAAGAAATCCAAAACACTAATTTAAAAAGATATTTGCACCCTTATGTTCATCATAGCTTTATTTACAAAAGCCAAGATATGGAAGTAACTTAAGTGTCCATCGATAGATGAATGGATAAAGAAGTGGTTCATATACACAATGGAATATTACTCAGACAAAAAAAAAGAATAAAACCTTACTGTTTGTAATAACATAAATGGATTTTGAGGATATTATGCTAAGTAAAATGAACCAGACAGAGAGAGACAAAATACCATATGATTTCATTTATACACAGAATCTAAAATACTAAATACATGAACAAACAAAACTGAAACAAATTTATAGGTACAGATAATATTGAGATGTTTGCAGATGAGAGGGGTGTTGGTGAGATGGGTGAAAAAGGTGAAGGGATTAAGGTGTACAAATTGCCAGTTACAAAAAACAGTCACAGGGGTATAAAATACAGCATAAGGAACATAATCAATAATAATGTAATACTTATGTATGATGTTAGATGGGTACTAGACTTATAGCGGTGATTACTTCGTAAGTTACATAAATGTTTAATCATTATGTTGTAGACCTGAAACTAACAGAATATTGTATGTCAATTGCAGTTGAAAAAATTTAGAAGAAGAGGAGGAGAAGGAGAAAGGGGAGGAAGAGGAGGACGACAACGACGACGACGTGCTGTACTCGCAGTTATGGAAGATAATACAGTGCAGGGGGTAAGAAAAGGCATGGGATGAGTACTGGACCACAAGACAGGACCTAAGTTATGCCTTTGATTCAGTCACGTATTAGTCAAAGACTGTGTGTAAAGCATTTAACATCCCTAAACTAGGCTCATAAAATAAATGTGGATAATGTCATTTGTCCTGACTATTCTACAGCTGTGTGGAGCCAATTGGACACCGTACATATTTCAACAACTCACTCAATAGGCATCTATTGCAGGCCCACTCAATAGCGGATTCAATGTTAAATGCTACAAAAGTATATAAGTACATAAATATATGATAGCACTGTAGTTAATGGAATTTACTTGTTGAACAACAAACTTTATTTTCATTCTTATTGAAAGTCTTCCTAATATATTTTAAAATACTTTCTTAACATAGTAAGTAAACAAAATTATTTCTCTGGAATGATTAAGTTGTCTCACGCCTCAAAATTGTATGATCAATACCAGCCTCACCCATCACACAAGGTGTGGATGAAGAAGGTGGAGGAGAGTGGGCAACTGGACAGTGACACTTTAGACATTCCCTAAATAGATACTTCCCTTGTTCTAAGTTTTTATTATTACCTTCTTTGGTTATCAGTCTCACTTTTTCTTCAAAGTGGCTTACAGAAAAACACATTTTCTTAAAGATACCAGTTTCTTGGATTCTAATTTATAGGTTTGGCCATAATATTTAGAAAGACATGTTGCTAACATAAATACAGTAGGTATGTCATTGAAATATCCAAGACATGTACTGAAGACTGCATTTGGAAATCATAGCAATAAAAAAAAAAATAAAGAAGAGGTTTTCTCTCTTCTTTTATCCAACCTTGTGATTACAACTACTTATTTCTTTTAACCCTGCTGATAGATTTATGGAACACTTGATAATAGAAATCAGTTTCTTTCCATTCTATTTTTTTTAGTTGTCATCTCCAGAAATATGTGCAACAATAGTTCCAATAAAATCACAGCTATTAAGGAAACTTTATACTAAAAAAAAATAAATTGGGAAAAAAATCATTAAGTAAAATGTCTGATGTAAAGGCTATAGTGAATGAAATAAGATAGAAGAAAAAGGAGAAAGCCTTCCATCTAAATCTATGTTACAAATTTTTCACATTGATTAAATGTTGTTATTAAATCTATAGTTAATGGATTAAAGTTTCCAAGATGTTTAACAAGTTACATATTTAACATATTACAAGAAAATGCCAGATGATAAGCTTTTAAATGAAGGAACAATTTATATAAAATAAAATAAGGTATAAAAAGACAACTAAATTAAAATGTTTTATTACAAAACTTAAGCCAACAAATTAGTAAACAGCAATAAGATCATAAACAGACAGTGGGATTTGACTCTAATATACTTAGTAGAGTCTTGAATTCATTTGTGTCTCTAAATAGTCACATAGGAAAGCCATTTCAGAAGCTAGAATATATTCTCTTAATTAGAGGAGAGGGGCTGGACTGGTGTAAAAACACTTTGCCAATGCATGAGACAATTACCAATATTAGTAGATGCAATAGCATGAGGATCAGAGTAATGATAATAAAAGAAATAGGCAAAGATAATACAATTGTCATGATTTAGAAAGACACAAGAGAGCTTTTTCAACACCACCTGTAACCTGAATTGTGTTGAAGGAAAGGCTGGAAATGCTAATAAGGAATATGATTAAAGGTGGCCCTGTGGTTATAAATTGCTTTTTTAATGGTGATGATAGTAGCTGACATAGAGTATAATAAGAAGATGAGAATGTCACTATCAATTTTTATTAGTGTCATGAACAATATACAGTTTATTTAAATTAGCTTCATTTGTATTAGTATTTTTGTAAGTGGTAGCTCTAGAAGCAATAACATGTTCAATGCATTCTAAAAAGAAAAAACTAAATAAAGTTGCCAGTGTTCTCTACAAAAAAGCCATAACTTTTATGCTGGGGAAAATATGCCACATTTCCTAAGATACTCAAAATTCAGGCATATAACCAATTCTGGATTATAGATTGAAAAAAATCTGAGGAATAAATTGCAAGAGCAATTGTAGCAAATGGATAAAGTTCTACAAAACTAAAAAGACACTAAAGTATAACCTCTATACATATAAACTTTTCCACACATATAGAAATTTCCCACAAGATTTGCATAGAATAATAACTAGGGTCTATATCTGAATCAACATAAACCATTTAAGAAACAACTTAGGACCTATTCAGCCTAACCATGGTCATTCTGTTGAAAATAAGCAATTATAAAATTAGCAATAATCAGTTAGCAATTTTCATAAACTGATTTTTATTATTAAAATAGGTAAAATAGTTTTGTTTATGAATTTCCTCAGCGATTATCATTAGCTTTCTGAGTTAGTCTAATGACAAGTTAGGCAAAATTAAATTTGATAAAATAATTTCTAGAGAATTAGAAGAATAAGAAAAATCATTTTTAATTAAAATATATCCTTTGAATTTCAGAAAACTAAGCTTTGAAAGGTATACCATTTGGGTTAAAGTGTAGAATTTTAAAATCCAGCTGCTGAGGACATGAACAATAAATCTTTTTTTTTTTTAATTTATTTTCTAGACAGTTAGTATTAACTGCGTATGAGAGAAAGCATAGCCTGGTAGCCGAGAAGTTGGTCTCTGAGCAAGAAGTCTGGATTATTTACTAGTTGTGAAATCTTTGACTATTTACATAAACTTTATTTTCACTTTCTTCATCTGAAAATTGGAAATCTCATAGTTTCTACCTTGTAAGATTGCTGTGAAGTTTAAATGAGACAGAGTGATGAATAATACCCAAGTTTCTGGCACACAATAAAACCTCAATAATATCAGTTTTATTATAATTATTAATGCTAATAGAGTGCTTAAATAGTCATTTTTATTTTTCCAGAAAGTTTATATTAAACATTTCCTCCCCACAAAGTTGCTTCTCTCTGCTACTTCCTTCCATTTTTTCTATGAATTATATATTTCTCCTTAGGGCAAAGCACATGGTTATTCCTTCAGCATTCTCTTTTTCAAGTTATTTTTCAAGACACATCGCTCAAAATCCTATTTTCTCCCTCCGAATAGTTTGAATCCCTAAAAAGACTGACTAAAAATACAGTTACTTCACAATAAAACACAGTAAAAACACAAGCAGAGGACCATGAGTTTTGAGGTACCCTATTTCTACTGTAGACCACTAGAAAACCATTCCTTGAGATGCCAAAGATCTTTGAACCCTTGATAATTTTAAACTCCTCTTGATCATTCTGCAGGGGACATAAAGTCTCTAAACTGGTAAGAATTTTAAATGAGAACAGATTTAATAAACAAGAATTTAAATGAGCCAGACAATTCATTTACTCCTGCCCCAGTGTGGGGGTGTACTATGTGTTCTGCTCTTATAAAGTAGTTTAAAATCTAAAATTCTCAATGACAAAATTGATAATGTAGGCAGGACCATGGATTCCCTACTAACGAATTTACACAAAGAACATCAGCGTGAAAGCTTGTCCTCAATTCTGATAGATATGTGTTCTACTAAGTAGGTGAACCAACAATGACAGAATGAATCATGTGGAACACAGAAATAATTAAGATAGCTCTGCTTCAGAAAATCACAGAGCACAGTTGTTTGGAAAAATAACTATGTAAACTGATAACATATATATTATGAATTTCAGTGTGTATCAGACATTATTACACATCCTCCAGTTTTCAAACATTTTCCTAAGAAACAAATATAGACCACTGTTGTTTTTATAAGGGTAGATTAGATAGTGGATTTGGGTCTTTCTGGGTTTGCGATAGCAAATTTAGAGGAGACAAGGGACTTACCTTGTTCCTGACACAATTTCACTAAAAGATATCATCAGTGCAGAAAATGTATCATTAGTATGTGTTTCTATTTAAATATGTACTTTAAAAAACTATACCTCACAAAGATATTGTGAAAGAAAATCTACTTAGAGTTTATTCTGCAAAACTCATTAAAGTGGACTTTTCAGAATATTACCTGAAGTGCATTACAGGAAATGCTTGGATCCACCCAAAAACCTATCAGTTACATTATTTTCAAATGTCTACATTAAAAAAAAATCATGTGGTTACTTGATAGAATTATCTAATTATTTTAAAAAGTAGAGGATTTAGGATGAGTCATCCATTAATCAAGTTCACAGATAAACAGCTCAGTTCTTCAGTGCATAAACAAACCACATGCAAGTTGTGCATACACTCCATGGAGAAAAGTGAAAAATTACTCACATTACGGCAAAATATTGCTATTTTTTGTTTTCACAATAGTAGCTTGAATTATTTTGGTTATCAATAGTTTCTCCTTTCTCCTTTTCTTCGGTGTGTAGACAAAGGCTATGTGAAATAAGCCCATTGGCTTATTCCTCGTACTAAAACAGGGATTCTGAAGCTTAAAAAGTACAAAACGTTCTAATAATTAAATCAAGTCAATATTAGAAAATATTG
>NW_006443225.1:174748-196048 GCF_000325575.1 Pteropus alecto
ATATTTGCCCAAATTAATGTAGGGCAAACCTTACCTGAGCTCCTGGATTAGAGAATCCATTGGCACTGTTGAAAAAAAAAAATCAGTTTATAATTTTGAAAACTATGATTGAAACTTTTCAGCCATCTAGAGATAATGATCAATAAATGGTTAGTACAGACTCCACTTAATTTCCCACAGGATGGATTAATCTTTTCTGGTTCTGGTTCTTTGGACAAATGAATATGGCCCAGAACAGATAATTCTAGATGTAGTGCCTTAGGTGACCTTGGGAACTTGACGTCATGAATTGGACTTTCCAAATGTCTGTCTTTAGAGATTCATTAAACAATTACAGGAGCACAAAGGACTTGAATTATTTTCTTTTAAATCAACTTAACTAATTTTATTGTTCATAGAAAAATTTTCAAAAGAATCCTATTTACATTTTTGTTGACATTAAACAAATTTATAAATAAAAGCAGCAAAATTTTTACGAATAAATATGCCCCAAGATTTTGTTCCATAAACTTTACTCACAGAGAAAGAGAAGATTAAGCTTTACCCATGTTAATATCAACATCATTTGTAAAATAAGACATTTATAGAAAAAAGAGCTTTGATTTTTCTGACTGAAATGATGGGAACTAAAGAAGTTCATGTTTATAAATACCTGCCTACACAAGGATAAGCAGCATATTGAGAGAGACAACACGTGGTTTTGAAGATTACTCATGCTACATGAGAAACAGTTGTTTCATTTCTTGGAGAACATTTTGGCTCTATTTAAGAGTGTATATGTATGTGCCAAAAGAATTCGAAGTCCAAAAAGAATTGCAAATTAAAGAGCCACATTTTAAAAGTATGCTAGAGTAATGTGTTTTTAGGAATCTAAACAAGAGATTCAAATAATCCAAATACAGTCCCTAGAACGCTAATATTTATGGCATGTGAGCTTATCCTAAATAATGGTAAACTGTTTTTCTTAAACTTGTATTCTATTGAAAACGTTGCTGAATAAAAACCTAATGTTTAGGAATAACTGCATTCCAAATATTAGACTATCCAATGCAATTACTTTAAAAGTTACTTAAACTAAAACTGGAAAATAATATAGTGAAACATTTCTGTTTAGGTAAAGCTCCATATCTTGCACAGTATTATTCTGCATTTTGGTTATCATGGTTAATAATAACCATGGCTACATTTTAACTGAAAAAAGTCATCCTGGAATTTATTGAAAATTTTAGAATTCTGGACTTTACTCAAACAGGAATTATTTACCTTGACTACATATATAAGCATGGTTAACTAAAGCATTCCATTTGATTCCACCTGTAAATCTCAAAACATTTCCAAAATATTGTACAATTGCTACCTGATTCAGCTCCTCTCAGCAACGCTGACCGTGAGAAGACTGAGATGAGGAACAGTTACCTAGAGTGTTTTCAGAGGCCACAGTGAATCTACAGTTTTCCATTTAGAATTAAGGGTCACAAAAATATAGCTAATTATAATAAACGTTATTTTCCTTAAGGGGCATTATTGCCAGTCAATCCTGTTTTCCAGATGTTTAGATCATCAAGGGCCTGTTTATATTTCAATATTACATTACCATCTGTTGGTTACAAAAAGGGAGGGATAACCGGCAAGTTAAACCTTTCAAACATTTCTTTTCAGAGCTGCTGGAAATTCCCAGCAGGGATAGTTAAAAAACAAACATCATCATTTTACTTGAACTAAGTTTAGATTGGGAGCCACTAAACCAGATAACATAAAAATCAAAACCTGCTTTGGCAATAAACTAACAATTTGGTCTTTTCCCTTGGCCATTAAAGGTCACTTCAAAAATTTGAAGGTCTACATGAAGCATTCTTCCCTCACTGACCCTTATGTTGTTTTGCATGATGTTCAAGTCTATCATGATTGCATTTTGTAAAGATTAGCGTCATACATCATTTGGACTTTTCTGAGTCCTTTACATCCTGGTTCATATTTTGCCTCGCAATGCCATGATCCAATGTTCTAGCTTGATTAAGAAAAGGAAGCCCTGAGGACGTTGTAATCATTCTGACTACACATCAGGGACTGAGCACTGGAACTCCCGTATTTCATGGTGTGGTGGGCACAGTGTCATGGAACCTGCTTGCTAACTCACCCTTAGTTCCTTTAGAGCGGGCACACAGCATCTTATCTTCAGCCTCTGCATCCATCTGTAACATGAACACAAATCCTGAGGTCATTCCTTTGACATTGACAAAAATATAAAAACATGTCATTAAAAATCCTGAAGGTCATTATGAAAAATGCAGTAGCCTCTCGTGCTCTTGAATAGCATTCTGACTCTGCAGGGATATAACTGTGACTACCTTCACACTCCATGAGTTTTGGGAAATACTTCTATAGATGCTAGAACCAGAGGAAACAGTGACAATAGGGCAACTGTCCTTTTCCATAAGTATTTGCTAGTGATTCAAACATTTCCAGCATTACAAATATAGAATTAAGAGTTGTCTGATTAATGGTGTTTGTGAAGGAGACACCTCAAATGCCAAACCAAAAGGTTTCGGACTGGTTTACTAAAGCCCAATTCCTTTGCATTTCTAGATCCTTTATGATACATGCCTCTTACTAAGTCAGAAAAAATAATTCCCTGTGTAAAAGTGCAACATGAAGGCAAAATGCTGAAATGCCCCCATTTCATAACACCATTGGAAGTGTTGATCCTCAACAATATACACTAACTCTCAGAATTCCAGAATAAATATTGGTTATCATCATTTAAATCTATAAGGAAGGTGAGATTTGAGTGTTGTGTGTGTCTGTAGCAAATTTCTTAAAACACCATTATTAAATATTTTAAATGTAATCAAATAAATTATCAAAGGGGTGCAAAGACTTTAAAAACCTATTGTTTTTGTCCACATGGAGAAAGATTCTGATCTGAATACACTCATCTATTTCACTAGAATCTCCTAATAATCTCTTAGTTTAATTCACTTTTACACGTTATTAGAAGGAATTCTTAAATAGAAAGTAGTTGAAAACCAGGGGCAGGCAGAAGGCGCTCTCCGTGGATCTCATCCTTAAATCTTGATACTAGCGTGGATGCTGCGCCACTGCAATGGTAACGGGAGATGCATGTCTGCTCTCGGAGGCTGAGTTGTTATTGAAGGCACTGACCTGCCATAGACTTATAATAGGGGAGCAGGTGTGGCAATGATGGACTTTAATTTCCTTTAATAAACCTTTTATGTGCCACACTTTTACTGCCATTTGACGCTCTCCAAGGTCCTGCACATAATAGGTTCATTACTTTTGATTACTATAGTCTATTGAGACAAACAACTCCAGAACACACTATATATTATGTTCAGTTAAACCAATATAGACTATTTATCCATTGTGCATTTTTTCACCTGCAACACTACAGACAAAATTAACGACAGCCTTCATAAGCTAAAACTGTTAAAACCACCAGTACTCTTTTGTCATCATTTCATAATAAACACCATACCAATCATTGAACTGTTTTTTTTAAATTAGCAAACAAAAAGCGTTCACTGCTTTTGCTGAACAGCAGTTGCTTTAGTCTAAATAAAGTGGTTCATTGTTATGAATATTTTACAATTAAGAGAAAACAACGATAAAAGAGAGGTAATTTTTTTTCCCTGTAGATTTTCCTCTTTTAAAACCACATGAATTTATGAGAAAATGTGACTCCGCCTAGGATTAAAACAGCTTGGTTTGCTCAGGTTGGTGAGCACTGCGTTGTAAAATCCTCCTTCTCTGTGAATATCTCTGTTGCATATAAAGTGGTTCAACTTATGCAAACTCCTCTCCATGTGCTAAACGAATAACTTGATTAGTAGCATGAGGGTTAAAATGATGAAAACCATCAACTATTTCTGGGGAAGCTATTCCCGTGGGTGAGCATCAACTCAACTAGAGTCTAATGTTATCCTGTGCTCAGGTGCTACTGGCTCTCCTAACCACTCTGAAAAATTCCCTCAAAAGGCAAGTGAATGTTGAGCTCCATGAGTTTCTTTACCAAAAATGAAGCACACCCTGCAGAGTACCAGTAGGCAGAAATAGAAGTTCCAGAAAGCTACCTAAATGTAACCTTCTTTATAAGAGCTTTAAGACTAATTCTATTTTGCAATTCAGATACCCAAGGACCTGACCATTCTGCCATCAGCCCAGGCAGCCACCTTCCCATTAAAGCCATTGGAACAGATGCATAAATATTCATGGACCTCTGTTTGTGTTTGGAATGCTGGCCTCATAATTGTATTTTGTGAAGCTACTGTCCTCTTGTTGGTGTAGCATATATGTCTTATATAAATATTGTAAAAGCTGATACTCATTTATAAAACTAAGTTTTTGGATTTAACTTGTGGGCCAAGTTGTAGGAGCAAAATGGAACAAGGCCATAATATACAACTTATCTATGTCACCCTCCTTCTCTCCCTCACACCTGAAGAATAACAAAAGTTATGAAGTTAGTGTCTGGTCATGTCTTATAGCTTGTTGGGAAATAACATCAGAAACTTAAAGCACATGTGCCTTTCTTTTGGAGGGTGAAAGGTTTTAGCATTTATGAAATGGCTTGCTCTCTTCATGGATCTCAAATTGAAATCTTTGTCCTCTAAAACCTTGAATGTCCTCGAAAACTGTTCATTTGAATTATTCTCATGAACTTCAATAAATTGCCAATGGTAGACTTAATTTTTATAAAAATCAAACTTCACATTCAGTGGGTACCTCATTTGGGTAATAGTTAATCAAGGGTAGAAAGAGATTTCTACTTCAGTACATGTATTAAGACCTGGGGGTGAGGTGGGGATCACCATCCTTTCAAATGTTCCTGGGGTTGTAGAAGAGTCACACAATTATGGTATGAGTCATGACATCGACATAAATAGCATGTGCTGCAATCTTTAACACTATACTTGTCATTGGAACACTGCTTTTTTCTATTGGAAAAGGAAACTTGATCATCTTTACTGTGTAAGTCCCAAATGATCTTGTAAGTCTGCGTTTGATTTTGTAAAATTTAATGAGTTATTTCTTTTCTCAAAACAGAAATACAATTTTCTAAAACAGTTGTCCTTATCCAGGTTTTTAGGGCCTTTATCTACCTCCACTGTTTATGGACGGGAACAAGACATTTTCTAAGATTCCTATAATGGCTCCTCCTGGCTCTGACAACTTACTTCTTAATAGAGATAAGAATATTAAAGGTACATTTTACCACTCTTATTTTTCCTGATCTGAAACTACATTAAGGAAAGTTTATTTAACTTATGAGTATAGATATGTTATATATAATATTTATTTAAAAAGGAAAAAAAGTGTTTCTTGCTTGGTATGTAATTCATAATAAAGCCATGAAGAAAACTTTAAACACACTTTATGCCCTAGTTCTCTAGAGAGAGGAGTCAATACTCTCCCAGGTGAATGACAAGAGGGAATGAAAATTATAAAATAAAGAAGGCAAGAAGCAAAACTTGGAGGAAAAACATGCAAGAACAAACAATGAAAGTAAGTAGATAGACCGTGAAGAGGAAAAATGACCATAAAATAAAATTTAACTACTTAGTTGAATTTGGAAAGTTCTCATTTAAGATCTTGATATACTTATAAACATATATCAGGTGAACACAGTAATTTCCTAGTTACTTGTACTTGACCAACTTTTCTTACTAGTGCTTATGTAAGGGGAAATCATCAGATCCCCTGTCCACATCACTCCCATGCACACATCTGGTGCCTTTTCTTGGGCTCAAGAGAGAGTTCTGGAATTGCCACTTTGTGGGAGGGAGAGATTCAAAGAGCAGGATGCAGAATTCATAAATTCAGTTTAGCTTTTATTCACACAGGTAAATTACTGGTATGGGAGGAGATTTAGTTCCTTTGATTTTATTTTTCACTCATAATCCTATTTTAACTTAAATGGTAACAAAAATATCCCAGTATATATTTAATTACTTCTTAAGACCTGGATAAAGCAAATCTCTTGGAAATGTTTAAGTTTTATTTCTCCTTCAACAGAAACTAATCATGAACATCTTTATTATTTTTTTATAAGAAGTCTTGAGTTTCTTAATAGAAGAAAAAGCCATAGTTATCATAATGTTTTGAGAACATTTTCTCAAAATTCTTATACAGTCAATGTTAATACTATCTGGATATATATAGTCTCATGCAGGTAGCTACTTTAAATTTGAAAAGTTCTTCATATACATTCAACTTGCAATAATTTCCACTTTTAGCAAGAATTTATTGTGTTCCTCTCCTGAGATATTTGAACTAACAATGCAGTTTTGTATGTTGTGCCACCTTAATCTCGTACAATGTCATTTCAATCCTGGGGAACTCACTGCAATGGTGAGAGGAAGTTCTATGGCTACCAAGAAGAGGTTCCAGGTCCTCTCTGTGATGAGCCCTTAACTCTCTGTGGAAGCTTTCTTCACAAAGATCAATTTTTTAAAAATGACAAAGACTCAGGAAGTTGGAAAGAGCTAAACCCAGAAAATGAAACAATTAGATGATGCCAGAACTTTGGAATGAAATGTGGCTGGATTAAAGAACAAAGAACTCTATATTGAGTGTCGTTTCTTTTGATAATCCTGGCATTATTTTGTTTAAACATGGCTTTTGATCAGACCAGAAGAGCAGCAAAAAAGTTTCCCTGTTACACAAGGAAAAGATGGGGAAAATGAGTTGTGACACTAAAAGACTAGTTGACTTATTGAGAGAAATACTAAGATAATGTTCAAGTATGTTTTTTTCTGTTTTTACCCTCTTTTTACTTTTTTGGCTTTTCATATATTTATTAATCACTCAGGAAGAGTAATTCAGAAAATAAACATTAAAAAAAATCTAAACTAATATAAAATGTTTTTTTATATTATCCATGACAACATATGTATAATTTTCTGAACCTTTTCTGAATCCTTTATCCTAAATAAAATGAAAAAATTCTGAATCTTTAATTTAGGGCATACTATCCCTGATTTCAACTCTGTTCCTGTTTGTTATTATACTGTCTTTGACTCTGTATAGAAAGCTGAAAAGTGCATGATCTGTACCCTTTAAATTTATGATACTCCCCTTGTTTCCCCTAATTCCTCCCACCCCCAACAAACACTGCACCTAAAGGAAGAAGTAGATTCAATCCGCTATCAGATTAAGTACAGTTCTCTGGGAATAGCTCTTCCTGAGGGCCAAATGCATGTACATTTCCCACAGATGAGGTAATTTCCTAGAGTCACTTGGAAATGCACTGCAATAAAAGAAATCTTAGACCTGGGGCCACTTGGGTAGCTTTATAAGGAGACTGATCTATTTCGATTCTCACTTCTCACTGCTGAGTTGTCACTGCTGTTGTAGACTTTATTCTGTAACTTTGCACAACTGGCAATGCTGAATATAAACCAAAGCCATATGTTTGTGTCCTTTTGCCAAACGACTCCAGCAAATAGTTCTATTATTCCCTTAGGTAGCCAACGTGTGCCAAAGATTTCTATTAGTCGCCGTACCACGGCCTCTGAGTCACAGCTTTGTGACATAAGGGGGCAATCGCCGGCTTTATGTTTTTGGAGACCTTTTTTTGGTATTTTTTTCTTTTTTGCATGCCCTGCTTAAAGATAACTCAGAGTAAGTAACACCTTAAAAGGGCCTTAATTTTTTTTCTTGCTGATATTTGTAAATGTTAGCAAAATATGTAAATGTTAGCAAATATGTAAATGTTGCGAAATATGTAAATGTTAGCAAACAAGCTCCTCTCTATATAGGATAAATTATTTTAAATAGGTTTTTTTCTCAAGGACAATCCAATTTCTTTTCAGTGTTTATAGGAATTAACTCTAAAAATCATTGATAGTGCTTTCTAAAACATGCTTTTGACATATATTACTTATTTACTCTTAATCCTTAAGTAAATTAATTTCTAATACAAATGAATCAAATTAAATTTTTAAAACTATTTTAATACTGAACTTTTAAGGACAAACATGTAAGCAAATAACACATACCATTCAACATATAAAAGGTTTGTAGGCTCAGAGGATTTTATCTGTTTAATATTTATTTTTATTTATTTATTTATTTTTTTAGGTGAGGCAACCCTTGGTTGACCTCACAGATTGCAAGGACCTTGTCAACTTACAATCCCTTATTCTTTTTATTTTTCACACCTACAGCACCTGGTCTTCCTAGGTGGTCTCCCATCCAAGTACTAACCAGGCCCGATCCTGCTTACCTCAGAGATCAGACAGGATCGGGCTTGTTCAGGGTGGCATGGCCATAGACCTGTTTAATATTTTTAAATATTAAAGTGAACATGCTTCTGATAAAAATTACAATTCTAAATTCAGCACTAACAATATATTTTTTTCATAGCGAATCCACAGAGATAAAGCACTGTTATACAGGAGAACCTATACATAAAAGCTTTGCTTAGATTCATTTTTGTTCAATATACTCTACTTTTTAATAAAAAATGTTGTCTTACTTCTTTTTCCAGGTAACTTGTATGCCAACTTGGTTACCCTGCTTCGTCAAAGTGGCTAAATATCTTTGTTCACTTCAGTGAGAAATCCTAAAATTCATACTATTAAGATAAAAAATAAAAGAAGGAAACATATCAGGTAGGACAAATTACACAGAAGATCAATAATAAACACTGGGGTGAACAATAAATGATACATTGACACTTTTACCTATAATTTGGTTGGACTATACTATAAACAAAATGAAAAATTTTATGCTATATATTAATGGTAAACAGATTTTTACATTTTTAAAGGTAAGCCAAATTTATCTTTGTCTTTATTACTAATATATCTATGTCTTCAGTTTACTAGGGAAATTGGATAAGAAAGACTCTCCTATTACTGTTAGTTTACTTTTAAGTACCAAAAGAAGTTCAGACAAGATTGCGCTACTCTCAAGAAATCACAAAAAAGATTCAAAATTCATCTTTTTGTTATTTAGGGCTCTCTTTAATGAACCTGTTATAAAATGCTACTAACGCTTTTTGCCAGAGTTTTAACCTGTTTCCCATGGTAACAATTTACCCTTGGTTTACTCTGCATTCAGATATAATACACAGAGCTGCATCACTTCTATTTGGTCCCAGGGATGGGAACAGAATTTGTCTTCAGGTCACTCGACCTTTGAGAGAAAACTTTGAAATTCAGTGAAGCACACTCAGTATTCTAGAGAGGGGCTAGTTATACAAATATCATGTATATCAATGCACATTTAAAATGTTTACATCTGGCAGTTCTGGTATTTTAAAACACACGCCACCAACCTTCCTTGCAGAAGATTTCTCTCGTCCTGTATTTTATCCTTTGCAATAGATTAAAGTGCACAGCTTTTTAAGCATAGATCTCTGTATTACTTGTAAGCTTTGACCAGACATTAAGCAGATGCTTCTTCAACTCAAGTCAGCAACTGTAGTTCCTGGGGGAAAATATAGATAAAACTCTCTCAAGTGATAGAGCAGATTACTGCACATGATGTAAGAATTGAAAAGTAGCACAGGAGCCTGGGCATTCTTAGTTTGTGTTTGATTGCAACTTTAAAAAAAAAAAAAAAAGTCTTTCTCTGCAAAAGTGTTTGGCTTATTTTACTTCGCCCTCAGTTCAGAAAGAGTTCCGAAGCTTTCCACCTGCCTATTCCCCTTTGTTTGCCGTACTCTAACCTAAAACAAAAGATCCTGGAAAACAGTCACACTGGTGAGCAAAGCTCTTTCTAAATCCAGAAAGTAATGGCTTTTTGTCTAATACCCTATCGTGTTATGTATTTATTAGCAATACATTTTTCATTTATTTTCTCAAAGATTGCCAATAAAGAACTGAATCACATAAGGGAGTAGCTGTAAATCCTCTGAGTTCCCTAATGTCAAACTCATTAGCATCCGAATAAGCACACAGCAGCACATCATCTGCACAATTGCAATTTTTTACTACTTTTAATAGCGTTTCTCAAAGGGCTCATTTTCAACTTTCTTCAGTGGTTAGTTGGTTCTCAGGGGAAAAGTAGCTTCCTGATGCTCGCAGCTTCCACTCAACAACCCGGCCGTTTGCTGTCAGACGTATCAGCCCTCTGCCCTAACCCCATCTGCTGTCTCTCCCCTCCCTGGGGAAGAGAGTTAAGGCAGCACAGCTGAGATCGACTTTGGAAAAGTGCACAGAGGGCTCCGACAAAATACAACTTTAGAAATATGATTTGACACAAAAGAGCTCGAGAAGTCTAAAATACAAATGGAAAAAATACGAGCCCTTCAGAAACTCCCCATCCCATGTGCCTATCATCACTAACTCCACCCACAGCGTTTGGGAAACACTCCTGGCTGACACCAAAAGGAACCTTCCGCTGAAATCGGTTCCCTCCATTCCTTGCATGTGCCCCATTACTATATCAGGAGAGCCCTTTAAGGACCGCTTTTATTAATTGCCATACTTAATCTCTTTTGCTGATCTTAAACTGTTTTATAAAACTTAAGGACTTGTTAAAATATTCATAGAAGATACTTATTTTGGAAGACAGTTAACTTAAGACTTGAAATCTTGACCAAGCTCCCACACCTGGCAACTTAGTTCTATCTTCTACCTACCTTTTGCACTGAAGTTCATATTTTTATAAAAGCACAATCTTAAAAGATAAAACTGTATGACAACCAAAGTGTTAGTAACTTAATGGGCTACAAAATCCTTAAGTGTGCTTTCTAATTGAGACATGGTTTTACCCGTTAAATGGGGTTATCACAAAGTACTTCATTTGTCTGCTTTACTATATGCCAATAATTAGGGACTCATTTCTTTACAGCTGTTTCATGGGTGAATACCTGCTACTTAAAATTACAGTTCTTTAGATCTATGATACAATGTAATGAATCTGCTATGTTATTCAAAAAATGGTATATCAGATTATATTTTATTGTGCGTGGGGAAGTGAATGACCTTAAGTGATATGATGTATATGTCAATTGTGTTGTGTCCTTAAAGCAGAGAATCATAGACTTATTTATGGTTCAAAAACAAACAAACAAAAAAACCCATAACATTAAAAAAATCCTCCAACTAATCAAAGTGAAAAATTTGATGAAAGGGCAAATAAATTTAATATTAAATGTATGTAGCACTTGTAGCTCTGTAATATAACTAGTGTGAGCTCACCGTGACTACCAACTCCTTTTTGGAATTTCCTTACCATGAAACCAGACCGTTCAAGTTCAGTCAGGTTAGAAATGCACAGCAGGCTCCTCTCAGAAGTTTGGAAGGTTAATAAAAGCTCCAAAGAGCACTCTCAGATTTAGTTTCTTAAGTTGTAAAATTAAAGCAGAATACCAGCATATTTACCTTAGCACTGCTATCCTTTGAGGCCCCATCTCCACAACTTCTAACAGTTTCAACCTCTTAATCACTATTCTAACTTTAATATCTTCACCAATTGTTTTTGGTTGGAATGATGAAAACGGGGTTCTGCTCGCTCATATATTACTTTTATACGTGCTAAGGCAAGTCTTTAGAGTTCTAAGTTTCCAGATTTATTTTTATATTAATTAGTATGATAATTTAAGTTAGAATCAAACTTTGATTAAACCTTAATGATATCTTTGCCTGGACAATCAAATTCCTCTGTTTTCCATTTGCCATGTTTCTCCAATAAATTTCTAATACAAATTTAAGCCTCTGGAGTTTCTAATCAATGAGTTATAGAATTGGTTTCTCCATCATAGCAAGAGATTATATATTTAGAAATCAAGGCATAAAAATTATATAAACCTATTGCCACTATATTTATGCTGTCAAAAGATGACTTTTTCTGCTTAGCTCTACGGGTTGATATTAGGGATGTACTTCATTGGCTGGAGGAGATGAAGAGAAGCAGTTCATTTCACTTGTTTTAAATACTATTTATTGGGCACAAGCTTTACTTTTACCATCAGCCTGTAATCGGGCTCCTGATCACAGTAGGAATAGAAAAAAAAGCTTCACTAAAACGGGAAGTACTCTGCAGGAAAAACAGCTCCCATTGTAAAGTAAGTTAGTGGTATCATTTACTTTTAGGGAGGATGTTTTGAATTTTAAATAATTACATATTCAACAAAACTAATTCTTTGCTATTAGACATCAAATTGCTTTTTGTGATCCATTTTGAACATCATTTGCTTCCCTGAGTGGTCACCAAAGTTCAAATATAAACAAAACTTCTTGTTATTCAGTATAGTTTGTCACTTTAAAGGAAGAACAAAAATAAGATTTGTCAGTATACAAAATATCCACTAATGGATTTAATTGCTTTTTGCTGGTTTGCCTAGCTTTTTGAAATCTCTGTTCTATAAACTCTTTCAAGGAATTATATGTACGAGGAGTGCTATAGCAACTCTGATCTCCCAGAAAATGCAAGTTTTGCTTTGCAAATTGCTGAAGTCATACAGAGCATCAAAATGACTTCTAGTTTCCACTGAAATATATATGAAGTAATTGTACTTGTACTAGCAGGCATTAAATAGTATTTGCATTTGTCCTTCCAGCACCTGTAAAAATAAAACCCAAGCCTCTTCTCCTTAAACTCTGAAGCAGTGCCAATAACTTGCATAAGACCCATATTTCTCAGTACAAGAGGATTTAACTTTCACCTGATTTAAGGAACAAAATAGCCCTCAAAGATACTTAAAGCCTTGCTGCAATTAACATAACTGCATTTAGATGCCGTTCATGACTGATAATTCCAACACCTTGTGGGAAAAAAAAGTTGCATGCTGTAAACATTATAAACATATTCAAATAAGCTTAACACAATCTGCCATGCTTATTTCTGCCTAGATCATGGACCAGCGAAATGGTTAATGCAAATGGATTTATAATTTGCTTTGGGGGGCCAGTTTCTTCTCCTTATTTATTAGCCCAGCTGATGGGGCAGATTTGATGAGGCACTTCTGGAATAATTGAGTCATCACACAAAGAAGGCTGCTAGCATTCAGAGTGGTTTTATCAGCAGCAAGCAGGCCTGATTACTGACAATTACACTCTGATCCGGTGATGGAGGAGAAAGAGCCAACGAGTGGGAAATGTCCGTGTTTCTATCCAGGAATAATTTCTACATTCATTTTACATGCTAAGTGTTTCCTATCTCTGCATAATAAACTGTAAACAGGAATAGATGGCACAATGTCCCTTAATATTTCCTGGTAATGAAGACACAAATGTACAGTGAGTGCTGATAAATATAGATGAAACATAAGCTATTCTCCCAGTCTGTATTGTTACCTTTAAAACAAATGCATTTTTGTGGTAAAAGCATAATCATAGCTAATGCAAAAAAATGACAGAAGATTGAAACTGTCCTTGTAACTACATAGAAACTTTGTAAAAGTCCTGTTAATCACTTCTGCTTTAAAGGCTCAGGAGCTGAAGGTGAGATTCTAGAAACCACATCACCTCGTTTCTCAATAGTCAACTGTGAAGAACTCCTTGGGTTAGCAAAAAACAACACTGAAAGTGACCTCCATCAACACTCAAAGAGAGCATATCTCAGCACTGAACCGAGAAAACAATAAAGCTGGCACAAAGGGACATCTTCGGTAGCATGGATTTCCATTCCCTTCCATCAGGCCTTCCAACAAAATGTTCATCAAGAGTAATAAAGTTAGACCTATGACTGCATGGTCCATCATGCAGAGCAAAGCACTGCTGTCTTTCGTGTGCCACTTTTCAACACTTGTTTACATCGTGGTTTATTAAACAAAACACTATGAGCAAAATGCATCTCACAAACATACTTTATTAAACTAGCTTTTCCTCAAAAAAGGAATCCTCAAATTTCTTAATGTGCTGCTATAGATTTTAGTGTAAAAAAATTTAATTTCCCGTAATATCAAGAATTTCCTCTTTTAAAAAGCCAATCAGGTGTGGAGACCCACATAATAAACCTGCTTGGGTCTATTTGTTTAATTCTTTTCCTAAACCCCCTTCTTGGCTTTCAAAGAAATAAAAGTTACCCTCAGTTCTCCATGGTAACTATGGAAACTGTTTTATCAGACTAACCACTTAACTTTAAGGCTTGTGTTGCAACTAAATGTGCTATTTTAAGTAAATCTATTACTAAACAACCATATAACGTCAAAACATTTTTAATAAAGTTCAAAGAACACTTGTTGATTCAAAACTGAGGCTTTTTATTATGTAAAGAAAATTTCTCTTTTAAGCTACTTTATTATATAGATTGTAATACAATATACTTGATATCCTCAGACATTTTCTATTTTCTTTATCCATTTTTAAGGGGTTTTTAAAATTTTTTTCAGTAAGTCTGCCGTTTTTCCCAACAGTAATTGTTTGTTGTTTTTTTTATTAAAATCTTAACCATGTTCTGTAAATCTGAATTAAGATAAAAAAAATAAAGTCATTTGTCTTCATTATCTGACTAGGAAATAGGGAATGAAAGAATCTTCTGTAATTTACAAAGAAAAGGACATGATTCTCAATTGTTGAGGACAATGGGGCACTAGATTTTTGCAGAATGATTCTTAGGTTTTAATCTCACTTCAATGTTTAATTTAATATAGATTCTTTTAATATAAATGCCATTCTTCTAAAAAATGTACTTATTGGTCAAATATACATTTATCTAGCTAGCACGGATTGCTCTATGGCAGACAGTGGGCATTAAAAGATAAATAAAGCACAACTCTTATCCTCACAAGTATAAACCAGCAGACTGAGGATTCCAATAAGATATGGAAGGTATGATAACAGAGGGAGGCAGAAGGAGCAATGGGAGTTCAGGGTTAGGCCACACTGAAATGCTTCTAGAAAATGATGATTACTGAAGAATTTATCCCTAGAGAGATTCAGAGAACTTTGACTAAAAAACAATAAATGTCCCCAGTGACCAATTGGAAAGATACAAATAGTCAAAATTGTACTTGGCTTGGTTAAGCAATGTATTAAAGCCATATTTTTATATAGTTACAAAAGCATTAAAGTGACTAGATGGCCAAAATTAAATATCTACAATTAAATGTTTAGGATTCATTGATTTCATTTTTAACTTTCAAAGGAACTTTTCCTTCAGTGTCAGAACTGCAAAATCTATCTGCTGAAATGCGATTTATTACTCATGTTGTGGTTCAAGTGACAGTATCTCACAGAATTCTGTATCCCAATAGTGTTTTGATGGTACTTTCATCTTGATTACTATGCTTCACTTGATATCATACTCACTCATGCCCACTTACTCTTCCCTGTGCCAGTATAAGCTCATGGAAGTGAGAGATTGTGGCTTGTTGACCTTTTACTGCAACAAAATCTTGTAGCCAAAGTAGGTGCTCAATGCATTATTATTGAATTTAATTGAAATAAGCCAAAAAGAATCCTCTTCAGATGACTGAGATATTGTTTTATTAATTGTATTTCAATGCAAAACTTCTCAGACACGAAGCATCTGGGACTCTATAGATTTAGTTTGTTTGATTGCTATGCCACCTAAGGAGAATTTGTAATTTTGTTTTCCCTTATGTTGAAAACCAGCTCCCAAAATGCAAAGAAGAGTATGCATGAAGTGTAACAGATTTTATGGTAGATTTTATCCAATGTCTACTTTTATTTAACTTATATGAAAAAATATAGTTTATGATTTAAATTGGTCCTTTTGTGGGAATAAAAACCAAAGGTAAAATAGAAATATAGATACTTATTTTTCCAAATTCAGCAAGAAAACAATCTAGGAAGGTCAACTCATTTAAACTATATCAAGTTCCCGGTTTTTATATCTCACTTTTCTTACTAATAATGTCAGAATGCCCTGACTATGATGCCCTTTTACTTTATTTTAAACAAGGTATATCTATATACTCCAAAATGATGACATTTGTGTTAGAAATAAAATGGTGCTAATCATGAGAAAAGACAAAAGCAATTTATTAATTTTTACAAAATAGTAAAAGATAGTGTTTTATAAGTAAATATAACTTACCTTTACTATACTCTTAACAAGTGATAGGCATCTCATAAGTACTCACATGCACTCTTTTCCTTAATCATAATGACCTGCCTTTGGGGAGGTATTATCAATTTTACATACAAAGAAAGAGAACAAAGTGAGCTCACTACCTTATCCAGTGTTCCCACAGGTAGCTGGATGTTCCAATAAAGCATGTATTCGCTTGAGCCTTGGGTGATACAGACATTGTGTTTACACAAATATGTAGAAAATTTTTTTTTTTTTTGGTGTGAAGAAGGAATTGCAAAGCAGAAGACAGAAACCTCAGAGTTGGTGATGATAATCATTAGAATCTACAGAACAAATATTCTGATCCCTAATGATGATCGATTTATCAATTTTGGCCTCTGAAGAAGATTTTCTCCATTCAAACAAAGGAAATTTTTCATAGAATTTATATTGCCAGCTGTAAAATATATCCCATCTATTGGTTGGCTTATTTATCTTCTGTGTTAGTTTTCTATTGCCGCTGTAACAAATTTCTACAAACTTAGAAGTTTAAAACAACACAAATATGTTATCTTACAGCCCTGTAGGTTCAAAGTGTGGTATGGTCTCACCAGGCTAAACTTAAGTCAGACCACAACCTTTTATGGAAACTATTGGGAAGAATTTACTTCCTTACTCCCCTGGGCTGTTGGCAGATTCCAGTACCTTGCTGTTATAGAACTGAGGTAACTGTCTTCTTGCTCTCTGTAGGTTGAGGGCTGTTCTCAGGTTCTAGAGGCCTTTGTATTTCATTCCTTGGTTCATGGCTCCCTGTCTCCATCTTAAAAGCCAGCAATGGCAGGTTGAATTTAGTCCTTCTCATGTTCCATCTTCCTGACTCATTCATCTGCCTTTCTCTTAAGAACCATGTGATTAGTTGGGTCTACCTGGGTAATCCAGGATTATTTCTGCATCTCAAGGTTCTTAATTTAATCACACTCTATTTGCCATATAAGGTGACATATTCACAGGTTTCAGGAAGTAGAACACAAACATTTTGCGGGGTGGGGGGGCATTATTCTATCTACCACATTCTTTAGTCACATATGTGAATTCTGACTATGTTAGAGTGTTACTAATCCTCATATGAGACATGTAAAATAATAAATCAAGATGAACAGGTGTATACATTCCTCAAAAAGTATATGAATATAACCTAAATTGCCATGACAATACCAACATTAACAAAGTCAAGCATTTTTGGTTGTCCCCTAAAACCAAGTTCATTACTCTCGAGTTTTTGAAGGGCATTGAAAATTAGGGATTACTTCTCTTGGGCAGGGGGGGCGTTTAGTTTTAAATAGTGTTCACTTACCTTCTCTAATATCTATGGGATTTGAACTGGAGAGTTTCCATTGCTACTGCTGAGAAGCATCATTAGAAGAAAAATGAAAAGAAAAAAGGAGAAAACTTAATTAAATGGCAATTACCTACTGTTTACTGATTATGTAAAACAATTCTTTCAAATAATTTACATACTGACTATTCAAGTATAGGTTGGGATATGACCAATCTTCAATAGTTAAACATAATATTTATTTAAAAGAACTCTTCTTCAACAAGCAAAACAGATGTCTATTGTTATTGGGGAATCCTTTTTAGATTTGAGCCCTTTTGTATATAAGTACATTTGAGAACCTTTTCTAGGGACACACCTGAGAGTGAAAGTGAAAATTATCAATGACAGTCTTAAAAAAAAAAAAAGAATCAGTGGTTTAACACTAATTTCTAATCAGATCCTACAGAAAGGAACAGCCCGCACGGCAGCTGTACTTTTCCCAGGGTTAATTACCTTTCACTGCTCTCTGCTAATGAGTCAGCTGTTCCTGTCATCGCACACTACACTGGTTCATCTGGAGCTCTAGCTGTGGACAAACACCGAGTGACAGTCCTATTTACATATGGGGGTGTTTGTTGTGCAAAAATTTCAAAAGGATTTTTTAATCCATTAATTTTCATGTGTTTTTATGCTAAAAATATTTTTACAAATTAGATTTTACTTGATCAACTGATTTTTTTTCCACCCAGGCCACTGGATTCACCACTAGTAAATGTTAAATGTCAAATGCTTAGAAAGAAGCAAACTTCATTGCCTCCACAGAAAGCTTTGTCTTACTAATTCCTCAGCATCATAAGAATTATTCTATCAAGATGAAATGGAGCCTTGAAAGTATGCAATTTAACTTTACTAGTTAAAAAGACTTTCTAAAAAGATTTACTACAGAGAATTAAATTCAAAGGTAAAACATAATCTAATATAAAAAGACACAAAGCATAGATTTATTGACGCATGAAGAATGAATTACAAAATTGAGTTTTTGAAAAAATTTAGACTTGAAAACTATGTTTTCACTTAATATGTCTAAATCATTATGTGATATATGTGTGTATAGGATCTATATGGGCTATAATGGAATGTATATATCATATACATATACACCTGCAATTTATTTCCCAGATAATAGCTCTGCTCCCCAGATAATGGCTCTGCTCTCCATCTCAGTGTGTCTTTATATATTTTTGCATATTGCAGCAGAGAGGTTTACCTCTCTTCCTTTTTTTTTTTTTTTAAATTCCAGGGGGAACTGAGAGGAGTATACAGATAGTAAAGTATCTTGAGTTATACTTTGACAACCTATAAAATGCCTCTTAATACAGGATACTCTCCTGCTGGTAACTTTGCTGTTCTAAACCTCAGAACAGTGGCTCCCAAATTTTTATATACATCAGGATCACCAGGGCATCTTGTTAAAATGTAGTTCTTGATTCTAGCACCCTGAGGTCTGGCATTTCTAATAAGGGTGCAGGAGTTCCTGTTGATCCATGAGCCACATTTTGAACAGCAAAGTGTCTGAGTGGTCCTCAAACTTCTGCTGGCATCAGCTGTAGGGCTTGTTAAAGCACAGGTTATTGATTCAGAAGTCTGAAACAAGGCCTCAGAACGTACATTTCTAACAAGTTTTCAGATGATGCGGGTGCTGATGGTTCAGGTACCAAACTTTGAGAACCATTGCCTTAGCTATTTACTATTAAATACACCGAAGAAAATCAGTCCACAAAGTCTAAATGCTCTATTTCCATTTTATTCTACACTATTTATTTGCTTTTAAAAAAATTAGTTTATGATAAAAGGAACAGATAAAAAGTGAATGTTCTGGCCCACCAATGAAGTGCATTCTGAGAACCACTCTATAGCTTATTGAACTTGATCTTCCATTCAGATGAAGCCACTCACATCAAGAAAGAAACAGCAATTATGTACTTTTTCATTACAGGTGCCATTATCAAATGTAAGTGCACAAATTATAAATTTAAAACTGTACAATATTTAAACTTGCCAAAAGCAAGTATAATATGAAAATGAATTAATTGAAAATTATATCATAAAACCAACTTACAATGTCAAACAAATTTCCTGGAGACATTCAATGTTTTACCAGCCCTACTAAATTTGAATTTATTTTTTAAATGGTATCAATTTCCAATATATACTATGTGAAGTGTTCTTTTTGATTGTTGCTATTTTGAAGAACACATATCCTGAAGACTTCTTGAAGGATAAAAAGCCTTTTAGTCTAATACTTAAAATATAATTGTATTGATGTTCTTGTAAATGCTTCAAAAGTTCAGTGACAAAACTCTTAAAAGGGCATTTTGAGGTGGCAATCTTAGGAATACCTATATTAGAAAGAAGAGAATGCAACTAGTAAGCACGTGAGAAAGATTTTAAAGGAATCAGTACCCCTTCTGAATTCTCCTTGCCATTTATTTGGTTTTGTGATCCCACTGATATTTATTAACAAAGCTGTTTTTAAAACATCAATCTCATCTAAATATAAGAAAATGATAATGTCACAAATAAGGAATTTGATTATATTAGTATAACCAAACCTTTTGGTATAGAACAGTATTATTTAATGGATTTATAATTTATTTACTCAAATCTTCATTAAGCACCTATTCTTCCAGAGAAGAGGAGAAACCGTTTACATAAACAAGTAGAGTTCCTCAGTGTGTATGTTGTGTGCCGCTCCAATAGTACAGAGATTTCTGTTGTATAAATCAAAGAGGCAATAAAATAAAAATCTTTGATGAGATGTGGGTGCCAAATTTATTTATTTTTTGTACTTGAGAAAACCATCTAATGTTTGACAAGAACCCACTTCCCAAAATACAAACATCAGGATATATAGTTCAAGTAAAGAAGAACTCATAACCATACAAATTAAGATTAGAAATTCGCATTATTGTCCTGAGCTGAGCCTGCATATGATTGTCAAGATACTAAGCTGATCTCTCTCCTTGGATGGTTTTTAAGAATTACAATGAATCCGATTAAATAAGTCCCTTTGGTCATTTGAACATCTGATTTTATAGTTGTCTCTTGTGATTAATCAGAGGTCAGTATAGTTCACATCAGGCATTTTGTCCTATGCTTATCCAATTCTAGTTTATTTTTTGTATTGACTTTCATTGGCTAGTTTCTTTCTGTTTCTGGATGTTTCATTAGCTGTAAGCAGATGACTGAGGGAATCTGACTCTAGTTTCCTGTGAGAGGCAGCAGATTACATATTTTTGTCTACATTAAAGTTTTCAAAAAAAGCATATACAAGAAGAAAATAAATGCCTTGGAAGAGCTATAGAATCCATGCTTTCGAGGACCTAATTTACACAATGTGCTTTCTAAGTGAATAACAAGAGTGATTATGAAAAGAGGACTTTGCCTCAGAGTAACCTGGATGGGTTTCCTTTCATCTTGTTGGTTCCTTTTGCCCCAGGTCTGGGTTTCCATAAGAAACTATGCCTACTCCTATAATAGCACCTGACCCAACATAATGAGTCAATGTTGACACATTCATCATCTGCTCTAGATTGAAAACTCTTATAGGGCAACAACAATCTCCTCTCTGCTTCCCTTCCATAGACAAGGTAGTCCATGAGAGTTGACTACTTCAGTATCTGTCAACTAATTATTAAGAAAATAGGAAATTCTACTGAGACCACTGCCTTTGTGCCACAAATTTTAGGAAAACAATAAATGAAATATTTAGAGATAAAATATAAAAATATCCATAGCATGTAGCAAAAAGTTATGCTGGTAACAATATATAGTTAGATTAGTTTATAAGACTATTAAATGTAATGCTTCAAGGATTATTATATTACTGCTTTTATATCTAAAAGCTAGCAAAGTAGAAAATAACTTATGAATGGTTTACTTGTAAATTGAGATTAATTTTAAAAATTAAAAAAAAAAGTACAAAAAGCATATGTAATACCGCTACATCATCTTTAACCCATCTAACTTTT
>NW_006443225.1:196071-212007 GCF_000325575.1 Pteropus alecto
AAAATTTAAGGACTGTCACTGCCAGTTTAGTCATATGTTAAAATTAGAGGAGTGACTGGCATGTTACAAATGTCAAAAGAAACTAAATTGGGAAGTTCTTAAAAGATCAGAAAATAAAATATGTAATAGAAGACACAGTACTATTTATTGTGAAAATATAAATGAATGTGCTAAAAAATATATTGATCTCAAATTAGACAGTGGTGGTGGGGAACAGAAAGAAGTAGACAATGGCTTAATTATCTAAAGGAGGCAAAGGCTAAAAATGAAATCAGATGAGACTTTCAGCAATAGCTACCATTAATAGTGCATAAATGCTGACTCAGGCACTGGACAAGCATTTCATAATTATATTATCTTTAAGTCTCACACCAACCTAAAGAGGTTGACATTATTATTCCCAACTTAAGTTGAGCAAACTTAGGTCACACTATTGGTAAAGAGCTAGTATTCAAAATCATGTCTGTTGCCAATGTTTTCCTGCTCTGTAGCACCAGGTAAAATGTCAGTGTGAAGCCTGACAACCACAGAAAGAACCACAGTAATAGAGTGCGAGCTCGAGGGATGAGAACTTTTGTGCAGCATTTAGTCTGGATATAGACTGAACAGAATTTTTAGAAAACCACTAATGAGTACTAAGATAATATAAACACTGAAATATGGTACAAAGCATAAAACTGGTATGTGGGGGAAGACAGTGGTAAATGATTTGAGAAATGCTTTGTTGATGACTAGAGACCTTGAGCACTGGCCCAAGGCAGCAGATTTAGAGTGGTGACATGCTTTGTCTCTGAACTAAAACAATCCTGAATTTGAATTCTAACTCTGACATTTACTTGTTCTGTGATCTCAGAATTATATTTAACCTCCCTAATCTTCAGGTTCTTCATCTGTTAAGAAGATATAATAATAGAACCTTCTTTTAGAGCTGAGAGGATTATATGAGATGTAACACATTAAAGACACTGCACACAATAGAAATTCTGTGACATTTCATGATCCAAAAGAAGATCAGTACTTATATAAAGCCCACAGGTAGGTAGTACAACAAGGAGGATGTGTGTTGATGAGATCAATTAAATTCCTTATAGATAAAATTGTTCTTTCTCTTCAAGAGAACAGGCAGTTAGTAGGAAAATTCATTAAGTACTCATTCAAAAATATGTGTCGACTTTTTCAATGCTATTTTTTTTATGTTAGATACTGTTATAAATTCTTTGTGTGTATTATATACTAACTCAACATCTACAACAACTATATGAATCAGGGATAATTAATTATTCTAATATTTCAAATGAGGAGATTAAAATACAAGGAAGTACTTGCCCAGGGGTCACATAACTTGTGGGGAGCGGCACTGAAAATTGGACTCTAGCTCCAAAGTCCATATGTTTAATCACAATAGTCTCTCATCATCATGAGATAGGTGATGGAGAAGCAAGGATAGACAACACAAAAATTATATTCTAGTGTGTAAACCAAACCAAAAGCCAAGAAAACAATAAATACACAATGTGTTTTAAAGCAGGAGAAGTACTATGGAAAAATACGTAGGTTAGAAGATGGGGATGTGTTTTAGTTTGAGGTAGGCATAATCTTTATTCATCTGAGAAAGAGTACAAGAACCATGTGCCTGGGGTGAAAATAGTTAGAGCCCTCGTATCTGAAACATATAAAGAACAACTGCAACTCAAAAATAGTAAGACAAATTACTCAATTAAAAATGGGCAAAGGACTTAAATAGACATTTCTCCAAAGAAGACCTACAGATGGCCAATAAGCACATGAAAAAAGGCTCACTATCACCAGTCACTAGGAAAATGCCTATCAAAACCATAATGAGATATCACTTTATTATACCCATGAGGATGGCTATAATAAAAAAGACAGACAATAACAAGTTTTGGTGAGGAGGTGAAGAAATTGGACCTTCATACACTGTTGGTGGGAATGTAAAATGGTACAGCTGCATTGGAAAACAGGCTGGCAGTTCTTCGGATGATTTAACATAGGGCTACTATATAATCCAGCATTTCGACCCCTAGGTTCATACTCCAGAGAAATGAAAACACCTGTCCACATACACATACACACTATATGAATGTTCATAGCAGCATTATTCATAATAGCCAAAAAGTAGAAACAACCCAAATGTTCATTAGTTAATGAATGGGTAAATAAAGTGTGGTATATCCAATCAGAATATTTTTCAGCAATAACAAGGAATCAAGTACTGACACATGACAAAACATCGATGGGGCTTAAAAATATTGTTAATTGAAAGAAGCCAGCCAGAAAGGATCACATATTGTTTGATTCCATTTATATGAACTATAAAAGGCATATCTATAGAAATGTAAAGTAGATTAGTGGTGGCCTAGAGTCTGAGGCGGAGTGGGAAGTGGAGGATGATAGCTAAGGAGCATAAGTTTCTTTTATAAAAAATAAAAATGTTCTAACATTGTGGTGATAGATGCATAACTCTGAATATGCTCAAGACTGTTGAACTCTACACTTTCAGTGGGTAAATTCTACATTATGTAAATTATATATTATTAAAACCGTTTTAAAAAACAGGTGGATCCGTTTTAAGTGTGATGAATGCTCTTGGACAGCTTTCGGCAGAAGAGTGAAAGCAGGGAAATCAGTTTCTAGCCATGGTAATCATTTGTACATAAGAAGGTGGGCCTTGTCTGGAGCAGAGTTGGTACAGGTAAAGAGAAGGCTAACAGCTGTGGTTATAGCACCAGTATAACAAACAAAATATAAAAAGAAGAGATATTAAGAGATATTAAGAGCAGAAATGTATCTGCTGCCTGCTATGATCCAAACTCATTACTCCTAACGCTCCGACACGTGTCTATCTATGGAGAGAAGCCAATCTCTTCCCTCTCCCACTCCTCCTACTCCTTCCTCCATATGGCTCCAGAAGGAAGGATGCTCTCCGATTCCCCTTTACCCTTCCTAATTGTGTACATCTTTTAAGACAGCTCAATCTGAGAAGAAAATCTCTAGCTTTTCTGGTTCTCATTAGTCTTCTGAGTTTCTATGCCATTATAAATTATAAATAACATTTAGGAGTGAAGTAGAATCTTTTGTTTTTAATAGTATAATGTAAATGTGATAATTAATAAAAACAAACCTGCTAGAGGCACCCGCAGTTTAAAATCATTTCACACAGAGTTGATACAGAATTTTGCTGCCTAATTCTGAGAGAATTTTGAAGCTATCAGCTCTGAATGGTCTTAAGATTTCATCTTTACAAACATATTTTTATCTGTATCCTTCCTCTGATTTGAGTGGAAGAGGGTCCCTCCTTTCTAAGATAGGTTCTCTATTGGGCTCTATTACATTTGCTTTCTACTTCATTTAGTTTGTTACTCTTCTATATCTTCAAACTTTGCAGATGTCTCATCTCTTGCAGTTCCTTCTCTTCAGTATATATCATATTTCTCCTCCACATGTTATTATCTCTGTTCTTCAGAATCAAACTTCATAAAATTCTCATAGACTTTTTTTTAACCCTACACAACGCATGGTCATCTGGTTTCCATCCCTAATTCCACTGAATTTTCTCTGGCTAAGATTACTAGTGACCTCCTATTTGGTCTATCTAATGGTACATTTTTGTCTGTTTTCTGAGTAATTAACACTATTGCTTAATCTTTTGTAAAGAATCAGTTTGCGTCTCCGTTTTTTTTCTGTTACTCCTTGCTTTCATCAGCCTTCTATAAATTTCTTCTTTGTTGGTTCCCTTTTTTCTACTTTTCCATCAAATACGAGTATTCCATAGAGTGTCTTATTTTAGTCTTTTCCACCCTTATATTCTTCTTGGAAACCACATCCAATGTCTATCTTTCTATCCCAGGTCTCACTCTTGAAGTTCAGATCCATTGATCAACTGTATACTCAACATCACCATCTGGTTGTTTTACATTCAATAACCTCTTGTTTATGCATCTCTTATCGTGGTTACCCATCCACCCTGTAACTTAAGCCAGGTGGCTGTCATTATGACTCTTGACTAGTTTTCAAATCTGTGTCCTGGGTTTGCTTCTTGTCCAACACAGTCCCATTCTATTGTAAATGTCAGTTTGCTATGTCACCTGCTATGGTATGAGATCTTATAGAACTTATGTCTGTATTCTCACCACTTGACACAGTTGCACAAACATAATAGATTCTCAATAAGTTTATTGAATGAATGGATTCAAGAGTCTTTAAATGCCTCTTCTATAAAATATTCCCAGATGCTACCTCTAGGCAAAGATAGCCATTCTATTTTTTGGGTCATAACTTTGTCTTAGAGAAAAAATAGAATTGACTATGCCTAGTAAGATGCTCTGGCTCCATTCACAGTAAAGGTGAGTGGCAGAGTGGAATTGTCCATTTTTCTTTGCATAGGCCATGGTGGTGCACAAGCCTTCCCTATCACATGAACAATAACCGAAACAAGGTTGAAAGCTTCACCTACACCACTGTCCTCTACTCTGGCTCATAATGTCCTTGAGAGCAGATGCCATGTCTTACATTCATTCTCTGCACTTTGGGTAACTTCTATGAATGTATTTTTTAGTTAATGATTATACAGAACCTACATAATCTCTTCACAATTTTCTAGCACTAATATTTACATTTTTTTACTTCACTTCAGCACATAGAAAACACAAACAATACCTTAAATCATATCCAGCTGGAATAAATATTGTAATTCTTGTGAACTTGATGTACTATCTACCTAGGAAGAATTCTATTGTGATTGAAACTCTTCATTCCCATATTTTTCTTTCTTTTAACAAACACTTGTGCATTTCTCAATATGTTCAAAGTTTCTCTGCCAGATACTGAGAATAATAAAATTATTTTAAATACAGGTTGTCATCTAAAGGATTTTTGTCAAACCTCATTAACTTGATTCTTTTTGCTTAGTGTTATTTTTCAACATGATATTTGCAAAAGATTAAAAAAATGCTTTTAGGTTAATCTTCTATAATAATTTAAGGAAACTCTATGAGTATTATAATAGTAACTGCCCGATTAAAATTTAAATTACAAAAATAAATTCTACAATGTGTCTAAATATTTTGCAACCTATAATCTGTGTTTCCAAACATGATTTTAAGCAAAGTGAGCCCTTAACAAGTCCACAGAAGCCAAATGCCCAAGGCTATGGTGCTGAGGTGCAGTGGGGCTAACACTGCAGCCATGGCATCTCCGGTTGCGGCACCTCTTCATGGTGCAGTCTTCTCATCCACAAAAAGGGGACGATAGCAGACCTTACCCTGTAGACTGTGACTCTTGTTGTGGTTGTGAAAATTAAAAGAATTCATGGACGTAAGTACTTAGAAAAGTGGTTAGACCCATGTCAGTGCTATATTACTAAATAGAAAAAAACCAACAACAACATCTGTTTTACACCAGAATACTCAGAGATAAATTCAATTATCAAAATTTCTAACTATCCATGTTTATGCTCATAGAACTAAGATTTTTGGCTATTTGACCACATGTTTAACTTCTGATCTGATGGGGCTGAAGCTTGTACAGTTCTTAGAATGGCTACTTCTGATATTAAGGCTAATTGGCATGCTAAATATGTATGTCTTCAAGTGGTATAATGAAGGCTTTTACTATTTCTGAATTCTTTTTCAAATTCATGGAACGTTTTAATCACAAAAAGTTCATAGAGCTTTAGACTTTAGGGAATGAAAGAGACCCCAGGAGTCACTTAGTGTAACCTTTATCATGGCAGATGTTATCTATAAGGAAAATAAAGTGATTCGTCAAGTTACTTCATCAGGATCATTCAATTACTTAATGTCATTTAACTATGACTAGATTTAGACCCAATATCATTTGAAATTATATTGCTGACACTATTTGTTTCCCCTATATTTTGTGCCCAGAGACCATATAGCATAGTGAGAGATTAAGAGCACGGGTTTAGGGAACAGTTAGGTTTGAGCTCAAGCCTCTATCCTACTCGTGACCTAAGGAAAAACATCTTAATGTCTCTGTTACTTCATCTGAAAAAAAGGGGTATCAATGGAAATATTATGACTTTTAAATTATATAATACCTATCAACAACACAGTGCCTGGCATAGTGTAAGTACTCAGTAAATGTTAAAGACTATTATTATTGTCATATATGTCATCATTGTTATGAAAAAAATCATAGGCACAATGTTTGAAGTTCTTTTTCTTATTTGCCAAACCCTAAAAAATTGTTCTTGTGTCAAAACTTAAGAGGGACGTCTGTGTGTGTGTGTGTGTGTGTGTGTGTGTGAGAGAGAGAGAGAGAGAGAGAGATAGAGATAGAGAGAGAGAGAGAGATGCATGTTTCCATTACTTGATAATGATCCCAAGTCCTGGAACCCTAACACTTGTTCAAATTCTCCTCAGCCTGCTTGCAGTCCGCTGTGATATAGCCTATATACTAACTCTAATCTGCCAACTGACCCTTGGAAACCCCCACTTGATAAGGTCGATTACGGAAAAAATATTTCTAAGGAAGTAAGTGAACCAGGTATGGAATGTAACCAAACTTTAAATGTTTATGGTAGCAAAGAATGGCCACAAGAAGATACCTGCCAAAGAAAATCTGGTCGGCACATAATTTCATACAAAAAAATCACTTAGAAATTTGACCTTTAAACCAAAGCTTGTATCAAAATGTACGAACTCTTCTACATTCTGAAATCTATGGCTGGAAGCTTATTAAATCGAGTGTATTTAAAAAAAAAAAAACAGTGGAATATTCTATTAGTTCAAAAAGTCTAGATGAAATATGTTTAATGTACCTGTGAAAACCAACGTAAGCAATCTTTGGAAGATTTTCATTTGTTTGTTTTGTTTAGACTTAGAACCTGACTTTCGGGAGTAAAATGATCTTTAATCCCTAGGAAAAAAAAATCCCCAAATTCATCATTGAAACTACGATAATTCTTCATGAAGTCAGAGCAAAAAAAAAAAATAAAAAGAAAAAAAAATAACTTCCTCTACCATTAAAAATAACCACAATAGCAACCCCAATCTTCATTCTTTCATTTCCTCAGGTCTGACATTCTGCAGATGACCGCCCTTATTTGTCCCTACATGTTTTCCAAAATATAAAAGTGAAATAGAGTCCCAAGGGCACTGTACTTGAAAGGTTATGAGAGTTAGAGAATTTTAACCATGCCTGCCAAATCAGCAGATGGCTTGTGATTATAATTATATGCATCAATAAAACGAATAATCTTTACAAAATTTGAATTTCTACTAAAGTAAGGGATTTAGTAAGCAGATGCAACAGAATGCATTTTCTTTAACCCTTTTGGTAGACACTGGTATCTTTCACACACAAAAAAGATCAAGGGCTCTGTACATAATAGGTTGTATACTTTAATTTTTGTCCCCTTTCTACAGTAGTAATTTCATTTTCTTGAGCATATTTCATCTTCACACCGTTTTCACATTTCAAGATAGAAATGTTAAGACTAATTCTCTACCATTGTTTGATATTTGAAAGAAGAAAATTTAAAAGAGGTAAATACCTTCATTCTAATTCATACCAAATATACTATAGAAACAAAAGAGCAAACAGTGGATGCATCTTTCTAGCTGATGGTATTCTTTTACAAATTAGGTTTTCAATAACAATTTACTTTTTATTTTTTGGTTTTTTATTCACTTTAATCTACATCTCAAGAATGAAAATATTATTTATTCTATTTACATAATTAACCATTTCATTTTGATGTGGTTTTGCATACCATGACAAGTAAAGATAACTAAGTTTTATCTCACCACAAGCATGAATTTACTCATGTAGAAATTGGATACATATAAGATACATCTGAAAAAAAGGTCAGTGAGGTTTACACACTGACCTTTACCTATGTTTCTTTCATGAGGAAAAACTCAGCATTTAGAAAATTAAATTAAAGTAACTATGTTACTGTTAAATTTTGGAAAAGCAGGAGAAATGTAGCACAAATATTTGCATACTATTTTTTATGAAATTATAATGTAAATGTTTTTCATGGAATTACCAAATATAACTCTTCATAACAATAGTTTATCAATTACTAGTATACCAACAAATTTTACTCCAATAAACCAACAAATATATTTAGAAATATTAGGAGAACATAAATTTTGTGCAGGTTTCTATAGCATCTTCATATTTACACTATATAAGTGAAAATGTTCTGATCTAAAAAGATAGTACACTATTGTAATTAATGCCACTTAATGGCATAAATAAGTTACTAATGAGACTTTGAAGGCATTAGCATTTTTGTGGGCCAACACAATTTATCTGTAGATATAAGAAATATGAGATCAGAAATTCTTTTTAGCAACAAAATTCTTGCAAAGTTGCAACTTAAATGTATAGGTCAAACCATATTGGAACAGATTTTCCTACAATCAAAATCTGAAGAGTTAAACCAAGAAAGTAATAAATTCTTGCCTGAAAACTTACAAATTTGATGCAACACTTGACAAAACAATATTCAAATATTTGTAAAGAAATTCAGATATCTCTTGGAGTTCACTGGAGTGAAATTTTAAAATATTCAGCAATAAATTAGGTTCAGGATTCTTTACATAGGTAGTAAAATAAAATACTTTCCTTGAAGAAGGAAATTTTTTTAACTAAATCTAAAGTAAAACAAAAGAAATAATCTAAGCCAAAACTTGAAATAAACCTCACAGGGGCAAAACTAAGATACTAATTTTTTAAAAAAAGAATGAGGAGTAAACTTAATCTTAGTAGATAACCTTTGCTATAATTAAATACTTAAATTACAGTTAAATCATTTTGAAATTAAATGAAATTATTTCTGTTTATAGAAAGTTTAAATTGAAATGCAATGAAATTCTGATGAATACCTTTGATTTCTATTAATAAAGCTATGTATAACAGAACAATTTGATCACATATACTTAATATATATTTAGTACTTTTAACTTGTTACCTTAGACTTGAAATGAGCACTCAGCCACTTACAATGGAGTTTTCACAGTCCTTCAAGAAATCTCACAAAATTTAGGATTCTGAAAGTAAAAACATGAGAAAGAGTTCTGTACTGGTCTACGTAAATGTGTAGGGATTATACAACATATTATTGGCTACTTACCGTCTCAAACTCCAAGTGAAAGTTAAAAAACACCTTTGAACACCTACGATATACAAGGGGCTTCAGGCACATTATCTTATTTAATTTTTACATAAGTCTTAAGGCAAAATTTATCTACCCTGGCCCCCCATCTAACAGACCAGGAAACAGAGGTCCAGGATCCAAGATCCAGATTTAGTAAAAGGAAGAACCAGGTTTCAAACATATGTTCTTGGGAAGGGAATGTCATAGATTCTCTTGTCACTTTATGTCACTCATGTGGCACTTGTGACTGCATTATTATCTAGGCAATGCTTTATGATTCTCCTTAGATCCTGGATCCTTAAGAATGGGAATGAGCACCCTATAGGACCCACAGCACCTAGTACAATCTTTTGAACTAAATCGTTTTAATAATACTTATTTGTCAAATAAGTGAATCTGAATAAAAGTTCAGTAATACAAAGTTTCCTTCTGTCAACAAAAATTAAGTTTCTTAAATTTCTTTAAAGAGAAGTTATGTATCTGATAAAAACCATTTTCTTAGTGCACATTCATAGTTAAATTTTTAAGAATCTCTCAAATTCAAGACTAATAGTGGAAAAAAGTTCACATAAACCAAAAGTAATGATCTGTACCCTCTTATCTTAATTACAAAGCCATATTTTGTTTTCAAGAATGACAATTCTATTTCTGTGAAAACAATTCCACTCAGTTATATTCACAGTCTAACTGATTTCAGTCAAGTTTGCTCACCCTTTGCTGTACTGGTGAGGACAGGGGTAAAATATTTATAGCCATCCAAAAGGATTATGTGTTTTCTGAACAATTCACTCCTGTATTAACATGACAAACATTAGTAACTATAGAAAAAATAATTATAATACATTAGATTCAAATTTAAAATGTTCAGTACAGAAAGATAATCTAATATATCTGAAATATCCGAAAGAGTGACTGGCTGTATAACTCTGCCTTAAACTAAAATTGTTAGGTAGCAATTGTAGCCATTTCAGACAGCTTACTTTTCCCATGATTTCTACCACATTAAAGGCATGATGATGAGATTACCTATTAGAAAAATTTGAATTTAGTTAAATTAGGGTACATCTTTCTGATATATTTTTTACTTGACATTAACAAGACACAATTATACTACTTTCTTCACAAAATCTATTTCCTTCAAATTCCAGTTACTATAAAAATAATAGTTGTGATAAGTAATATATGTTGTATATTATACACAGATAAACTTAAATTATATAAATAAAAAAATGTTGAGAACACATTTGGAAGAAGAAAAGTACTTTAAGACAAAAAAAAATATATATGACCTCTGATCACCCACATTACATTATAGACCTCTATTATGAATTTCTCATGAATACTAATAATAAACAATTTATTCTGTATAATAATATTTCTATATTCTTACAGAGATGAAAATGTTTCAGTGCAAGTAATGCAAGTTAGCAACTGATTTCTATATAATATGGAGAATTTTAATTCAAGAACAGATGATTATGACATGCCATTCTAATATTAAATGACAGTGTCTTTAAAAATTGAATCTTGACATTGATATTATGAATTCATCTATTTTAAAACACCACACTTATGTTAACAATACTTTTTAAATGTTTTTGGTGAGATTGTCAGAGTTTATTAAACTGTAGAAAATCCACTTAGCTGACAGTTCTCAGAATAAAGTATTTAATTTACCTGAATGTCTTGTAACAATATCATTCCCTCTTGAACTAAGCATCCTCTGAATACACAAGTCTAAGGCAGACAGACATTTCAGCAAGGCAAATAAGACTTTCTGGCAACTTCCTGTTGCCATATTTCTCTAAAAGGATCCTGCAATCTTATACTTCAATACTGCAAATGCATTTTTTCAAGGGACATAGCAAGTCAATGCTACTCAGTGTCGGTTAGCTTTGATATTTTCCCCCAAGTACAGCAAGCACAGAACCACTAATCCTATTCAATGTTACAGATTTGCAGCAATGATTTTATTTGCAGATTCAAGAGAAATGGAAAACATGAAGAAAATAGGAGCCTTTATTTTCTTGTTTTGTGTTTGATTGATTGACTTTTAAGACAGTGATCAGTGAAATGGTTATCCCATATATGATATTAAATATATATTAGCAGATGGGACAATTTCATACTGACAAACATGAACTTCACTGCGCACATTCATGCCCCGGGTTTCCATTTTCTTTTAAAAGCAGTAAGACTAACTAAAAATCAAAGTTGTTGCATGCATTTGAAAGTTTTTCAGACCTGAACACACACCTGAATGGTAGTCATTTATGAAAGCACCATTTCTCCAATAAATAGCCTACCCCTTAAATTCAAGTTCACTTGCATTTTGGAGTACACTTTACTTCTGAAATGTAAAAACTTTTTATGAAACGGCAAAACAAAACAACAACAACAATAACATAAGAGCACTGATCACTGAAGCAGTATTTCCAGAAGTGATAGCAAAATCTCTTCATTCTGACCTACTTGTCGAGAACCGGACTTTCAGCCTCACGGTTAGGCTAAGATTTGTTCTACTTTCTCCCTAGGGCTTAATTGCCAGACTGACTTACCGGTGCCTCCTAGCCTTTGTTCTGCCTCTCACGCTGACATCAGGGAAGCAGTGATGTAGAATAAAGCAGGGGTTGGCTAGGTTAGTCCAGTGTTTGTGTCGTTGTGTGGTGTGCGGGGACACTCTGTGATACTCTAGTGAGCTGCTAAGCTTTTTTTGTAGGCTTTGTGTCATTTACTTAACGACCAATCTCATTAGCTGCCAGGGTACAATGGGCTGATGCATTTTCTATGTACATACTCTACACAGTGACCCTCAAGGTTGCCGAAGGTCTATTTAATCAGTCAAATGCTGAATATATTTGCAGTAAATCACTAAAAAAAAGAGGAAAAAAAAAGAGAGACTACCCGAGGTATCTTACAGTCTTACTATTTACGGTTGGTTATTTTCAGGTAATAAAATGCATGCATATTTAGCCAAAACAAGGGTAGAACAGGCAGAGATGAATTATCCAGTTTGTACTGGTGACCTTAATTTTGGGAAACTTTCAGACTCAAAGGTGTTTTTCTTCATAAGGAACCCAGATTCAAAATTTAATTTCTGCTTAGTTTAATCATATTAGCAAAACGAAAAAGCATCGCTTTCTTTCGCTGTTTCTCCTTACTCCAAAGTCACCCCCACCTCAGTTCTACCCCCTGTCCAAGCAGACTCAGAACTGGCAAAGTTGCATTTATGCCCTCTTTCAGTTATAAGGTAAAAACCCTTTTAACTCTTATGAAAAATGAAATGCTGAGAGCACTATGAATGACGACAGCTGTCCATAAGTATCAGGGAGAGTTCTATTGTCCAGCTTGTCCCTGGATAAAATGAATACTTTACAGCAGAGGCTGTTCAGCTTGGCTAAAGAGTATGGGGAGAAGGGGAGGAGGTCACTGGAGATTTCGCACACTAATTTAATCTGGGAAAAGGACAGGCTCTGCATCTCCCTTGAACAGACTGGCAGCAATCTGGGCCCCCACAGAACTATCTCCTTTTGCCTGTGCTCTATTTATTCCTTATCTCTGTTTACCAACCGCTAGGTCCCTTTCATTCACACCACGAGGCCGTTTTCCTACTATCAGTCAGCAGCTGACACTGTGGAAGAGCCTCAAAGGCAAAAAAAAAAAAAAAAAAAAAAAAAAAAAAAAAAAAAAAAAAAAAAAAAAAAAAAAAAAAAAAAAAAAAAAAAAAAAAAAAAAAAAAAAAAAAAAAAAAAAAAAAAAAAAAAAAGATCAAAACTAAACCAAAGCTGTATAAACAATGCAACAGTACAAGTAAATGCATAAACCCTGATTCTTAACCCAACCCACAGGGTGCAAACAGAACCTTTATAGTAAATCCAACAAACCCACCACAGTGAGCTATGGGCCACAGAGAAAGAAAAGTCAAAAACCATTCATGAAATCACCATCCAAAAAGAATTGCTCAAATGTATGCTGGCTGCTGAAGCAACCTTGCTCTCAGGGATGTTCTTATCTCTATCATGGATCAATTAACTTAAAACCAGGAAACATTTACCTTTCCAGAAAAGGCAACCTATGCATTTTGAAGGTAAAGCTTGTTCTCATAAAATAAATGTTAGCAGATAAAAAATCCACCAATAAGACTATAAGTTAAAGGAAATTTAACATTAACTTTTTCAATACCTCATCACATTGATTAAATTGAAACAATCCAAGAAACTGGGCATTAAACCTCCATTATTTTTATATAAAGATACTAAAATGTCTTGCTCAATACAGCCAACTAAATGTTTTTGCCATGTCTTGTTAAAATGATTAACATAGAAGAGGATTTGAGAAAAGACTGCATACAACTTTTTATTTCGAAGTACTCTGCAAGGTGTGAATGGAAACAGAGACTGAAGCATATAGTTTGAAGTGTAGAAAGAGGAGAAAACAGAACAAGTGTTATTTTGTATCTTACAACTTTTGAGTAAACATGAATTTTGAATCTATATTATATTTACGTATATTAATCTTGAATACTAAATAATTTTGACTATTTCAATAAATGAAAGAATATTATTAATATAAGTATTTTATTGATGTGATTCAGAATATATATAAATGTATATGATTCAGAGTGTATATATGTATATTTTAAACATAATTATACATAGTGCTACCCATATGTACATATATAGAATGAGAAAGTACATAATATCTAGTGCCTACTTTTCCCTAGATTAAAAACTGTGACGTACTTTAAATTTCCCTGAGTTTTTTTAACCATTGAAATTATTGGAAATGATTGGTTATTGTCATAAAAATCAACACCGTATTGACTCAATCACTAAGACCTTTACCAAAAAGGGAAGACAAAATGTAGCTCATTATCTAGGATGATCAATTGGACCAGATTTCAGTTTGTGTTTTCACCTATATGCATTATGAGCAATGAAGTCTTTACTACTTGGATTCTTTTTTTCCAAATGAATTAATGAATTAAATTTATCCTTTCACCAGCTGCTAGGCAGCAGATGGAACCATTTCTGAAGCCTTGTTGAATTCAATCCATAAAACTCATTTCCTAGGATTAGCAGTCCAAAGTTTCTTTTAATGTTTATATACCGTTTGGGATTTTGAATTTCATGATGTTAAACTTTCAATTTAACTATTCTTTTTGCATTTCATATCAAACAATTATGATCTTTTGGATTTCTATAGCAGACATGGCAGGTCACATAAGGACAGGAATTAATTTCAAGAGCAATAAAGTCATGCAAGTTACATTTTTTGATGTTTGTTCGTATTGGCCTACTACCATGGAAACTATTTGCACTGTTCTTTTATACTGTCAACCTAAAGAATTATATATTTAATAGTTTGTGGATTTTGTTTATTTACTCATAAATACTTTAAAGCTGCAACAAGGAACATTCATTAACAATATGGAAGTTGAAAGTGTTGCAGTTTAGTTTTAAGATTAAGATGGTTACATTATCTGCAAATAACTACTGTATATACAAGGTTAACTTATCTAATAAGAATTTAGTCCTGACCTTTAAAAATGGCAATAAAGCTAATTACACAGATTATGTAGATATGTATTTTATAACAGTTACCATTTTAAAGAGTATACTACCATGGACAGCTCCAAACATTTCTATTCTTTCCTACTTAATTTGCACTTACAAATGTCTAATTTAAGAATCAGGAAACTTTAAATCCTACCGATTGATGTAGTAGCAAAAATAGTAATGCCAATCTTCAAAAAAAAGAGTGGGGGGAGCCTTTAAACATAACAAAATTAGAATCTCATAAAAGTTCCAATGTACTTTGAAACATTTTAAATACAACTACCATATACTCTCCGAGGTACAGTATATCCAAATTTAAAATATAAAAGCTTTTAAGCTAAAATGATGCTGCTTCTATAACATAAATACAACTAAAAAAGAGTGAATCACTCTTATGTGCAACAGTGATTTCCGCTAATTTGGCACAAAAAATCTATATTAATCTAATATTGGAGTAAGCCAAGAAGGCCACATAATAATCACCACTGCGTAATTGAATATTTAGAAGAAAGAGAAAAGAGATCACTGGTAATCTTAGGTTACACGCATAAAAGTAGGATAATATGCAGATGTTATTTGCAAGGAAACAAAAGTTAGGGGAAAGTAATTTCAGTTTTATTTTAGATTATGAATCTGATTATTCCTTGGAATTATTATTTTTTCTAACATAAAGATAGTACACACAATTATATTCAAGATTTTTTCTTCATTTTTCAATTTTTAGTTTATTGAATTTTGCAGTGCATAAGATAAGAATTGGTGTTACTTTTTCTGACAATAATTCACTTTCTTTAAAAAATTCAATATTGGAGAAGTTATTTTACAAACTTTGCCTATTAGCTGCTTTGTTCTTTGAAACTCAAAAAAGCTCACTATATCCATTTAAGAGGCTACTTCTCTTATTTCCACATGTATCAAAGCAAGTATGTTTAATAAATACCTTGTTAGAATGAAAGGAATATGAGGCAAAGTACTGTTTATCAAGGTATATGAAACTTTTTTCTCTATCCTTTAGTAATATTTCATTGAACTCATCCTTCTGCAAAATTTTGTTCAAGGTTAGTCTTTCTCATTCTTCAGCCTTTTTTAATATTACTCTTTAACTTTCTGAAGTTTTCTGACATTTGCATTTATCAGAAATGAACTGTATCATTAAGGAGAATGCTCTCATTCAATTCTCTAAATATTTAAAGACAAGATTATAAATACAATACTTATCAATTTAAA
>NW_006443225.1:212039-216908 GCF_000325575.1 Pteropus alecto
ATTTTGACTTTTTAAAAACAATATATGAAACGTCTTTTTAATATTGGTTACTCATTTATAAAAATAATCAATTCGTTGACAACCTCTCTCTACCCCAAAAGATCTCTATTCCAATGAGATGTCAGATTTTGGGTCTCGCTGGTAATTTTTGCAATCTCAGAAATTATTTCCACTTTACTTTGTTGCAAAGAAAGTTTCATGTCATATCAAGTATTATCTGCTGCAAATTTGCACATTTCAAAAAAATGTAGATGAACAAAGACGTTACTGATGCAGTATAAATGCAATTGCACCATGACATTTTATTCTGAAACCCTTCTCAAAGAAGATACAATAATCTTTTCTATGAAAAAGGAAAGACAGAAATAGCATTTAAAATAATGATCAAGTATGCATCACAGCAGGAACCAGAAACAGAAGTTCAAAACACACATCAGAAAAGCCAATGACACACTTCTAAACTTCAACCTCTAGTAATACATTTTTCCCAGAATCAAAACTAAGTGTTATGACATCAGACACAAAAACATACTAAAATTCTGAGTGACTTTACATCAGTGCGAGCCATATGTGGTTCAAAAGTTTTAAACTTACTTTTTTGTTTGTTTCCAGAACTTATATTTCTCTCTTCCCTTGTGTGCTGAACGGAAACACTAAAGCTGTTTCTTTGAAAGGTAGTTCCCATGATATGACAACCGTGCCTTTGACTGCTTAGAGATAAGCACCTGCGTTTGTGTCCCCTCTTTACGTCACACCTCCCTATTCAGACCTCCTCAATATGATTCACATTTGCACATCAACAGCCTCATGCGCATACACAGATTTTTTTTCGGCTCTGGGCCCAAAACTTTCACTTTAATTTTCATCACATGATTGCTGTGGCATATGTCCTTCCAAACCTCCCATATATCAGTCATCATGCAAATGAGATGGAATATCACTCCTCTGCAGCAGATGGCCAGGGATGATAACAATGGCTCAACAGAGGAGATTCAATGTCCCTGACTTTATCGCCACGGCAACAACAACCTAAAATATATGTAATGGAAGTGGTGCTTATTAATTTTGCAGGCTCGAGTGTTCTGATTTTGTGAGTGAATGGGCTGAGTTAAAAAGGGGGCTGTGTCCTCCTGCCTCGAGAAGACTATCTATAAAAGCCAGGGACCTGGAAATTATTTTCAGTGACTAAGAAGGCAACAGCCTAGCAATTATTTGAGTAATTAGGTGTAATTCCTCCCTGTAGGCCTTGTACCCTCCTGTGCTTGCTTCACAGAAGCTCACGAATTAGACAGGCACAGATACTGAAAAGAAAAGTGCCTCAAGATACAGCGGGAGAGCTTGCAGGAGCCCTGTCACTTGGCCTCCACCAGGCTTGGTAAACACAAGCCCCAAGCTATAAGTAAATAGAGGCCCCACTTCACAAACACAGACCAATTAAAATGACAAAAGCAACCACACTTCTGGGTGGAGCTTAGGAAAGCTTTATTCTGCACTAGATTCCATGTGAGTCGCACACAGAAGGGTCTGTTAGTTCAGTGCACCAAGTGCTATGTTTCCATTACTAGCTGTCAGGACTGGACACTAGCTCACACTTCTCTCTGCCAGTTGTGTGCCTTTCTCACCAGGGAATTTTTTCACGTGGCTACCTTTATCCCTAACTCCAAGTGGATATTCAATATGCTTCTCACTCCTAATGGTATTCAATAAATTAATAATAGAAAAAACAATTTTTCAAAATTTGCAACAAGCCCTTTTACATTTTAAAGGCAGGACTACCAAAATGCCAAACGAGCAGGAGCTTTAATGAAACAAGTATGGATGAAAAACTGGGCGAAAAATCCAGTCTCCAAATACTGTCCTGGAAAGTATTTTTAAAACACCTTTTGCTATATATTCATATTAACCAATTAAAAAAAAAATTAACTTTTTGCTTGTTTATAGGGTTGAACTCTAGATTAGCATTTGTAATAATGTGACAGTATCATCTTATAAGAACAAACTAGACTCTGCGCCTATACAAGAAAAAAATAAAAGAGAGCAACATTAATGAGAACTTATTTCCTTAGATGAAGATAGTTGATTAAAAAGAATTAAACCTTCCCACACCTTTTCAACGTTCAACAAACCTCATAGACATGGTGCTAGGCTCTCTGTACAGAATGAGGAATGTGAGATAAAAGAACTTTGCATTCTCTTCCAGTGGGACTTAAATAAAATGAGACCCTTTGCTCCCATTGTTCTCTTGTAATATTTTGATTTTATGAGAGGCACCTCAATGCCCCCACTCATTCCTGTCCACCTTTTTTGGCTGGCCCCAGCCTTCCTCCCGAATACCTTCCTTCCAAGGAACTGGTAGCACGTGCACAGGGATAGGATTCCTCTAGCCTGTTATGCTGGTGTCCAAGTCTATATTAATCAAAACAAAGTAGACTACTACTTGCTAAAACTGGGCACAATATTAATTGCTTTACAACCTGACTCTAAAAAATAGTTCCATTTCCCTTGTGACAGGGTGTATAGACTCACTTTTCTTTCTAACATGTGGGCTATCAATTCATCAATGTTTTGCAATATATTTGGCATTGTAAATAATATAATTGCCTAGTGCAGAATTTCATCGTGCTATTTAAAGGTAATATTTCAATGCAAGGAAAATTAGAAGCAGCAAATGTCCAATCTGAAAGTACCCACACTGGGAGTATATTGTACTCAAACTCCACTTTTTAAATGAATCCCTTTACTGAGCTATCAGCTATACCAATACAAGATATAAATGACTCCATATAAGATGCGAATGTTGTTGCCAAAGGTATAGTGTAGTAACAATATGAATTTCTGACAGACCAGTCACCTGATCAATTTCAGCAACTTTAATAGATATTAACACCAAAATAAACCTAATATTGGAAATTTTAAAAATAAGAGCTTTATTGAAATCTAAATGACATATCAAATAATTTACCCATTTAAAGTATACAATTCAATGATTTTTACTATATTATAGAGTTGTGCAACCATTGCCATAATTTTAGAACATTTCCATCACCCCCTGCGAAGAAATCCATAACCATTAGCAGTTATACCTCATTTGCCCTTCCATTCCACTCCCCCAGGCCAACTCCCTTCTCTTGTTAAATTTATTCCTATATATTTTATTCTTTTTAATGCCATTGTAAGTAAAATTGTTTTCTTACTTCCATGTTTTGTTCGTTCATGGCGACTGTACAGAAATACAATTGATTTCTGTATGTTTATTTTATAACCTGAAACCTTACTGAGCTTGTTTATTAATTCCAGTAGTTTTCTAGTAGACTCCTTAGTATTTTCTACATACAAATCTATATACAATGTCATGTCTTCTGAAAACATAGGTAGTTTTACTGTTTCTTTTCAATCTGGATGACTTTTATTTTATTTTCTTGTGTAATTGTCTTGGCTAGAACCTTCAGTACGAATTAGAAGTTGTAAGAGCAGACACCTGATCTTAGAGGAAAAAATTTTAGTCTTTCACCACTGAACATGATATCAGCTAATTTTAGAATTTTAAAAGCTCAGTTTAAATGCATTTAAATTTAAAAGCTAATTGCTATTGGGCACAGAAAAGTGTCCTACATCCGTATGATCCCTAGGGAGACCAAAAAAGAAATTCTCTACTCTCAGAAATTTTATAAGTGCCTGGTGTGGAATTTGTCATGGTGCTGGCCACACTTCCTTTCTAGCTGCCTTCCTCTCTAAAATCTGCTGAGGTATGGCTAGAATCTTCAGACATGAGAATTCATTCTCTTCAGTGTGGGCTGCCTTGGTAGCTCAGAGCATCCCTAAAGAAGTCAGTAACAGGCCATTAGAGCTAAGTGGTAAGGTTTTCTTTGAAGCGTTCCAGGTTCTGGTAGTAAAGGTCAGCTGGATTCCAAGCTTAGTGATGCGATAGAAGCCAAACTATAGGTTTGACTTCTGGGTCTTCCACTTTTCATGCCAACATTTGTGAACATGCTCTATCAGGGTCAGGTGTAGACAGCACACCTAAATTCTACGCACTGCCTGGGATTAAACCAAAGAACCTTGAATCATAAGGATATTGCCCATCCAGTTCACATGCCCCGTTTTTTCATCTCTTTATATGGACTCTGGGTATTTCCTATAGCTATTTATTCAGTAGAATATTTAAACCCAATAAAATGTAGCAAAATTGAATCAGATTTTAGGAAAATTATAGAATCATATGACATTTTGATAATGAGTGAAAAAAGAGATACCCCCAATGCAGCTACATATTAGCTCAAATGCTTCCTATAACAATGATGGTATGATCAATAGTAATGATAGCTAACGTTATTCTTACTGCTTATCTTATGCCAAGTTCTAAGTGCTTTTCATGGATTAATTTGGAAGTCGAGGCACTAAAATGTCATTAAATTTCCCAAGTATGCATTGCCGGTAAGGTTGTTGAACTAAGATGCAAACTCAGGTGGTCTGCCTCCAGGCTTACACTCTTAACCATGATGCAATACTGCCAGTTTCACTCATATCTATACATCACATCAGATCAGTGAAAACCACCATGGATATGATAAGGAAACTCTCTAGAGAATATTTTTCCTTTTATCCTTTGGCATTTTTATTAAAAAATTGATACCAATAGAAAAGTTTTCTAATGTAGCATCTTCTAAACTTTTATAAAGCTGTTATCATTCAGGAAAGTAAAGTTTTTTTTTTTTAATGTAAAATTGATGGAATCAAAGAGAAATTTTAAAGCTCTTTCTTTTTCAGGGGATTTCTTTTCATCGAGAACCACATGAACACTAAAACACAGTTTAAAATATAGTGAGGGGTAAAATATTTGCTGAGAAGCATGGTGTTTTTCTATATATT
>NW_006443225.1:216927-218768 GCF_000325575.1 Pteropus alecto
TTCCCTATTTCTATGCCTACAACTATGCCTGTTTCTATATTTCTTTCTATATCTATTATGTCTATATCTATATATTTGCAATATGGCCATGATATCGGATAGATGAAGTTTTGCTTTGTAACCAAGTAGCTGAATTGCACATGGTCCATGCACTTGGTGGCCAGCTCACTCGTATTCTATCTACCTTGTTCTCATTCACCAAGTGATGTGCAGCATCACTCACCTGTGTAAAATCTGTGTTAAGATCTCTTTATATACTTGATATATGTGGTGAAATGGTGGATTTGGATCATGGACTTAGGTGATCTGAAAAGTTGCCATGGTAATATGCTCATCCACAACATCCCTCAACATTATTGTTTGTTCGGGATCACATTCCCATAACTGAAAGTCAAGCACTGTGCATATGTTGGACATATGTAAAGTCCTTCTAGCTGTGCAGGTCTTTAATGTCTCATTTCTCTGCATACTTCCTTTTCTTACACACACATTATTTAAATAAAGTTGTGCTTAATCTTAGTTCAGACTGCTATAACAAAATATCAGAGACAACAGACATTATTTCTCACAGTCTAGAGGCTGGGAAGTCCAAGTGCAAGGTGGTTCAGTTCCTGGTGAGAACTCTCTTCCCGGCTTACAGACGACTATTTTCTCATTGTGTCCTCACATGGTGGAGACAGCAAGCTCTGGTTTCTTTCTCTTCTTTTAAGGGCACTAATTTCATCGTGTGGGCCTTACTTTTGTTATCTAAATTTAATTAACTCTCAAAAGCCTTAACATCAAATATCTCATTCAGGGTTAGGTTTTCAACATATTTGGGAGAAGGACACGAACATTCAGTCTATAACAACTAGCTTAGTCCCCTCATCACAGAAAGGCAAATCAGGCCTATTATGATTCCACTTAGGAAAAAACTCACATTTTCTAAAAAGATAATTTGACTTCCAGGTTTCCTTCTCACAGTAGACCCACAATGTCTCAAACAAAGGATTCTCTGTGTTTTCTACAATTAGTTTTGTAAATGTGTTTGAAAGAAGTGTCTTTGTGACTGAACAATTAACATTTAAAACAACAAAAGAAAAGAAAGAGCAAAGGAAGAAGGATGGATTAAGAATGGCCCAAGCCCTCAGACAGCATGTTGGCTAACACTCTGAATATCCTGGGATTGGAGGTGAAGCTGACTGCTCTGGATGCTTGGCTAATGCCACTGACTTTTCAAGAGGTGAGAAAAAGAGAAAACATGTTTAAATAAATCATTTGCAAAGACTCTTAAAATGTTGAACATGTTTTCAGAGATTGCGCAATATTTTTCTTACACTTTGCTGAACAGACATCATGACCAGAGACTATTCTGGACCTAATTCTAGGATATGAGGCAAGGATGACAAATATGATGTGACTTGTGGGCTGTCTCAGATTTGGTGGGTCTCCTATCATTCAGTATTCACCACTTGTCTACAGCACAGCTAAGGGCTCTCAACAACGTGGAAATGCACAGTTCAGTTAATGAGCTTATTTAGCCATTTTTCTGGTTTAAGATTCCAGGCATTTTTTTCATTCTCATTTCGGGTTAACTCCAAAATATAAACTTTCTCAACCTTAGAAGGAAGTCCATTTTTAGGTTCTAGTCCACAATAATCCAAATGGCATGGTATTGGCAGCAAAACAGACACACGGACTAGTAGAAGAGAATCAAGAGTCCAGAAGTAAACCCATACTTATATGGGCAAATAATTTTCAACAAAAAAGCCAAAAACATACAGTGGAGAAAGGAAAGCCTCTTCAATAAATGGTGCTGGGAAAACTGGAAGGCCATCTGCAAAATAATGAAACTAGACTCT
>NW_006443225.1:219079-239662 GCF_000325575.1 Pteropus alecto
AGGACATAGAAATGGCCAACAAATATATGAAAAGATGCTCAACATCTCTAGCAATCAGGGAAATGCAAACCAAAACCACAATGAGATACCATCTCACACCTGTTAGAATAGCTATAATCAACAGGACAAGTAATAACAAATGTTAGAGAGAATGTGGAGAAAAAGGAACCCTCGTACACTACTGGTGGTATAGAAAACATTATGGAGGTTCCTCAAAAAACTGAGAATTGATCTACCATATGATACAGCAATCCCTCTACTGGGCATTTACCCCAAAGACTTGAAAACCCATATCCAAAAAGATATTTGCACACTGATGTTCATAGCAGCATTATTCACAGTGGCTATGACATGGAAGCAACTGAAGTGTCCTACGATAAGTGATTGGCTAAAGAAGCTGTGGTACATATATACAATGGAGAAAAAGTTGAAAATCGTATGATATCACTTATATGGGAGATATAAACCTAAAAGCAACAAATGAGCAGGACAAACAGAGACTCATGAATATGAACTATAGACTAGTGGTTACCAGAGGACTATAGACTAGTGGTAACTAGTGGGGTTGGAGAAGAGCGGGGAGATAGACAGGGTAAAGAGGGTGAAACATAGAGTTTAGGGGGAGGGCAAAGTGGGTAAAGGGGATCAAGATATGGTAGCTGAAGGAAACTGGACTTTGGGTAAACACACAATAGAAGATACAGATGTCAAATGATAATGTACACCTGAAAATTATATAATTGTATTAACCAATGTTACCCCAATAAACTTAATTAAAAAAAATTCTAGTCCTATTGAGTCACTGACCACTAGTCCACCAGTCCACTAGTTATCTTGTGGACTGGTTTCCATGCTTCTGGTTTGCTCTACACAACATGCCCACTCATACCACAGGACCCCCTGTAGCAAGTTCCTTGCCATTCCCATAGCTACCCAGAGTTCTTTACAAATTCCTTGAATTGTATTTTCAACCCTATTTCTAATGCCTTGTTCTAAGTTCTCATCATTCATTATCTGAGCTCCTAACATATCCTAGTACCCAGTATCTCTGACAGTCCCAGGAAAACATGCCATTTCTCAGGACACCCTTTCCCCTGTCACCAGCATTTCTTTTTTTTTATAAAGCAAACCTAGTTGTGCCCATCCTTACGGCTTTCCTTTTCTTCCTGGACAAACAAGCAGACTACCCCTCCCACCCTCCTTTAAAGTTAGGTGTGGCTATGTGCCAAGGCAGTGCAACAACATATGCTTGTCACTTCCAGTCCATCCATAAAATCCTCCCAAACTCAATCTCCAAGCTTTGTTCTCTTCTGCCAGCTGCACAAAGGTGACCTTGAAAGCCATTATGTTGAAGATGGTAGAACACCAGTCAGTTTGATTTCTGAATGACCTTTTCAAATCGAGAAATTTTAAGACTATTTACATGATTAAAAATTAAACTATGCTTGTGCTGTGTCATTGTACTTTTTGTGTGAATTTCTTATGCAGCTAGTATTAGCCTAGTAAATATATTTCCTGCTTAAAAGTCTCCTTAATCTGTAGGATTAAGTCCCAACTTCTTAGTGCTGCTTGGACCTTCTCAATTTTATCTCAGCCTACCTATTCAGCTACCTTACCTGCTACTTTTTATGTACTGACTGCATAGTTAGCTTCTGACCACTTACTGAAGGTGTCATGCTCATTCTTGCTCATTCTAGGAATAACTTTAATCTCTAGACATCATTTAAAAGAGGCATTAAATGTGACTGTCTCACAGAATACTCTACTCAAAAGGGGTCAAAACTTTTCTTACTGCTATACTCAGGCCTTTATGTGGGTTGTAGTTTTTTCCCCAAACACCCAAATATATGGAACCAGATTGTTTGAGGCGTTAGTACTTCTGTGAAGGGCTTCTTCTGCCTTCTTAGCCTTCTGTTGCCCCATTAAGAATGTTACAACTAACAGTTTACATTTCAAGCTGGTTTCCATTTTCCACACAGATCCAGATCAGGGAATTGACAAGTGATGAGCATATTGCAATTTGGACAGACTGGATTCTTCTGTCACATACCGAGAGGAAGTGAAGTTGCTCCCTCTTCTCCTCCATCTAAATCATCTCCCAGATAGACACATAGATGGCTCAAAATACTCTGAGCTTTGCAGGGAAAAAAAGTTAAATAATCCCAAAATGTTAAGATAGATTCATAAACCACTGACATTGGAAGATTTCACAGTTACCTAAGGCAAATTCTTATCCAGAGTTTCACAAAACATCTTTGACAAGAACACACTCAAGTGACTACTGAGAGAATCAATTCAATCTTTGCAGAGCTCTCAGTGCCAAACGTTGTTCCTCAAATTTAGTCACAATTATGAGTAAACTTGGTGTTAACATTTTCTGTGTATATTTAATTCTTCTAATTTCTGATAATATCATATAGATTTTTATAAGTAAAATCTACCAGAGTTCCTTTTAGTTATTTTACACTCTTTAAAATAATGAGATTTTTCCAGTTGAATTTATGTACAATATTTTGGAGATGTAGATGCCTTATTTCGTGAACACTAAGAAATAAAATACTAAGAAAATTGATAGTTATGTGGAGTTTATAAACAATAAGTCTCCCACAATGTCCTCATAAATGGAGAAGAAAATGTTCCTTAAGATGATTGTTCCAATCAGATCAATAATATTAAAAGTTCAAAATTTCAAAAGCCATTGATCCAAAATAAACAAATAAAATGATAATTCTTGTTGAACTTCCAATGAAAAATTATTTTCAAATTAAAAAAATATATAGAGCAGTTTTAGTTTCACAGCAAAATTGAGAAGGTACAGAGATTTCCTCTATACTGCCAGCCCCCACACATACATGGCCTCCCCTTCATTGATATCTCCCACCAGCGTAATATATTTGTTATATAATTGATGAACCTACATTGACGTCATTATCATCCTAGGTCCATAGTTTACGTTAGGGCGCTTAGAGTACATGGGTTTGGACAAATGTAAAATGGCATGTATCCACCATTATAATATCACATGGAGTATTATCACTTCCCTAAAAATCCTTTGTGCTCCACATATTCATCCCTCCCTCCTTGCCCCCTAGTAACCACTGATGTTTTTACAGCCTTCATAGTTTTGCCTTTTCCAGAATGTCATAGTTGGAATCATACAGTATGTAGCCTTTCTAGATTGGCTTCTTTCACTTAGTAATATGCATTCAAACATCCCCTATGTCTTTTTATGACTTGATAGCTATTTTTTTCTTTTTGCTGAATAATATTCCATTGTATGGATGTACCACAGTTTGTTTATCTATTCATCTACTGAAAGACATCTCGGTTGCTTTCAAGTTTTGGCAACTTTGATTAAATCTGCTATAAATATCAGTGTGCAGATTTTTGTGTAGACATGTTTCCAACTCCTCTGTGTAAATACTGAGGAGTACATTTGCTGAAATGTATAGTAAGATGTGTTCAGTTTTATAAGAAACAGCCAAACTGCTTTTCTAAATAGCTGTGTAATTTTGCATTTTCACTGGCAATGAATGAGAGTTGCTATTGTTTTACATCCTTACCAACACTTTGTGTTGTTGGTGCTCTGGATACTTTTAATTTTTTAATTGCCAAGCATCTAAGTTACAGTAACTTCCACGTCTTTAAGCCAAAAGAGACTTAAATATGTGGGTGCACTTAACTAGTCAAGTTTATTATACTTCATTTCATGCTCTACCAAATTGTCAGAAAAATAGTAGTATCAAGATATTGTTACTATATAATACCCCAATACATTATATTATAAGGAAATATTATGAACTTTTTCTGGACTAATAACCATATTACTAATAATAATAGCTAATATCCATTTAACACTTAGTGACTCAGACACTGTGCTGATCACTTTATTTTTATAATGTAACTTAATTCTCACAAAAACACTGAGAAGTATAAGTTACAGTCTCCACATACAGACAAAAAACTGAGGCTTATATTGTATAAGAAAATAATGGCTAAGGAAATTAACTTCTTAACCCCCATGTTGAGTCAGAAAAACTTGGGGCCCTGTTCTGTTAGTAAATCTATATATAAAATTAGACCAGCCTTTGTGTCTTAGTTTTTGATTCTATAACTGAGAAGGGTAGAAGTGAACATAACATGTAAAACTAGGTGTTCTCAAGGACTGTTAAAGGAATTTCCAGATTTTGAAACCGAAAACAAAAGGCTAGATGCAGCCTAACTTTTTCTCCTTTTTTCACACATTTATTATTGAAAGGAACTTTAAGAAGAATAGTAAGATACCTTATTCATTATGAAAGCATCAACAGAAAAAGTGAGTGCAAGTTAATAGCTGTGAATGAAATAAAGCAGGGGAATGAGATAAAGAGTGAGTGTGTATGTGTGTGTATGTGTGTGCGCGTGTGTGTGTATGTGTGCATGTGTGTGTGCGTGCAGGGATAAGATTTACAATGGAAGACATCACTGAAAACATGATATTTAAGTTTAGATCTGAATGAGTCATAGTCTGAAGAGTTAGCATGTGGAAGATCTGAGGACAAAGAATCTTAAGCAGAGGAAGAGGCAAGTGCAAAAGCCATAAGGAGACAATGGCCCTGGTATGTTTGAAGGAAAACAAGAAGGTCCTGTGTTGGAGCACAGTCAACAAGAAAGAGAATGAGAAACATCAGATGATTCAGGGCTTAAGCTGTGGCCAGGTGTTTAGATTCACTGTAAATATAATGGAAAACTACTGGTTGGTTCCAACTGGAAGAGAGGCACAAATCGACTTATAGTTTTAGAAGATCACTCTGTATGGAGAATAAATTGAAGGGAGACAGAGGAAAAGCAAGAAGACAAAGTAAATGCTATGGAAGTAATCCAGGCAGTTATAAGGTGCTTATGTTCTAGAAGGGGAGCAATGGAGATGGAGAAATATGGTCAGATTAAAAAAATATTTTGGAGATAGAATCCATAAAATATGTTGGAAGTGAGAAAAAAATTACTTCTTATTTTGAGGCCTGAGCAACGACATGGAAGGAAGTGCATTTAGTGACAAAGAAACTTGAAGGAACAAGTTTTGATAGGGGTAGGAAAATAAAGAATTGTCTTTTGGCCATGTTAAAATTAGGGTGCCTACTGGGAAGAATTCTGGATTTCAGTGCAAAGTCCAGTTTAGAAGATATAAATTTTGGTGTCATAGTGATGAAGATAGTATTTAAAGCCAAAGGGACTAGATAAGATGACATAGGAAGAATATAGCTGTGGGGAAGAGTAGAAAACTAAGGACCACACTATAGAACAAGGTAATAATTAAGGACAAGCACAAGGTAAGACGTCATAGAGGAAACTGAGCAAGTGATATTAGAGGTGGCAATTAGTCAAATAAGTAGAGGACGGATGGAAAAAGGACCATCGAATTGGCAATTTGATGTTAATAGTGATCAGGTAAGACCATTTTTAGAAATGATAAGGATAAAATGAAGTGTACTTATAAGAAAATGAGATAGCTACACAAAAAATGGAGACTTGAGCAATGGATGGCTCTTTCAAGATGTGTTACTGTGACCATGAACAGACTGATAAACGTGTAATTAAAGATGGAGGTCAAGGAAAACTTTGTTTAAAAATGCTATATCATTTTTTTCGCTTAGGAATTATATACTAGAGGACAAACTGATGATGAAATGGAAGGAGGGTATTGTAATGGGAGGAAACCCTTATAAAAGTGGAAGCATGTGAAATTTGTTGCACAAGTAAAGGGAATGTATAGGTTTAGAATGGCAGCATTTTCACAGGAGAAGGGTGAGAGTTTCTGTCTGCCAATATAATTTAGAACAGTAAGGACTGTCGGGGGCTTGAGAAGAGAGTGACACATAAAACAGTCCATTATTCTGTAGCCTTGTTTATCTACTTGGCTGATGGTACAAAGTTGAAAGGGAATTAGCTATAAGGAAGATCAATTTTTAAGCAGGTGAGTACAATAGAGTGAAGGTGGGGGAAGAAAGCTGGATGTGATTTCAATGGTATGTAATGATGAACTGTGGCAGCTATGCTTATAAAAGAGGAGAAAGGAATCAGGAAGGAGTTAACACTTAAAATGTAGACTTCTAGATATTGCAGGTATTGGTAAGAACAAGCTCATGTTATGACATGAGAATAAGCCCTGAGGGGATATTAAAGAAAAGGTCACTGCAGGTGGGGACATCATAGAGATGAGAGGCCCATATATGAGTAGGATGACCATGTTGCCAAGAGTGATATTAGGAATGTGGTGAAGAGGAAGATGGTGAGCTGCTACTGGAATGGTCTGTGACTGTGTGGGACAGCAACAAGAAACAGTAAAGAGTGGTTAAGATAACATGAACTTCACAGAAATTAAAATTTTCAAAATTTCAAGAATAAATTGGAAGTAGCAACGGGGAACAAGGCTAAAGCTTTCCCTCTGAACTCAGAAATAAAGAAAAACAAACAAACAAAAACACACACACAAAAATCCTCCCCTTGGAAAAGATTCAGAGATGATAGTTTCTGCAGAAGATGGTACACTAGAAATTCCAAGTCCTTAAGGACTTTATGATTGAGTGGGAAAACATTTATTTATTATTAACAAAAATGGCAGAATAATTACTCATATTTAAGAGCAGCGTTATACATTCTCTTTGCTGCATATAAATTTTAAGCAGGTATTTGCATCAACACACTTGGGAACCAGTAAGTAACACAGGGCTGTCAGGCTCAGTGGCAAAGAGCAGAAACATTCTCTGGCTGCCAGACCCTGATCTTATCTTGGACGCATTCTCTCTGGGATCCCCTCAACTGCTGCCTCATTCCTGCCTTTCATCTAGGCATCTAATTCATCTAGACACTGACATCTGAGATCAGAGTGAGATTAAAAGGAAGCAGGGCATGAAAATAAGCATAACAATCATAGCTCACCCCTAAATATAAATTTGGTGATTTATTGTTATTTTTCACTCTTATCAGCAAGCTCCCTTTAGGCAGAAGAGAGTGCACTAAAGACCCTTCCCTACATATTTGCTGATTAGAATAAAATTCAAATATTGAGAAATAGCAGAGAGCATTTTGGTCTAGCATGAATGTATCTGTGCACATAAAAATGCATCCCCATCCTTCTTCATTACAAAAATTGAATGTTAATTTAGACAGAAGCTTTTCTGAGTCTCCTCATATTCAACTTTTTAATGTTTCACTTACTGTACTAAGTATTGACTAAAATATAGACTAGTTCCTACCTCTACAGGTCTTAAAATTTGGAGCAGACCAAAGACAGGCATGAGAGAAGAGACCTTGCTCAACATTCAGCAGGCCTGGTATCTTCCTAGGCCTCCACATCACTGGGTGAAGCAGAGAAGACCATCGATTTATCTACTTATTTACTAATAAGAACTTAAAGCAGCTTGCAAGAATTCATAAAATGTAAGAATGTATATTAAATATAAAGGAGGAATAAAGGAAAGGAAAGGAAAGCCAAGTTGGGGAATATAAAACAAGGCAGGGATATGGCTGAAGAACACAGAGCAGATATCCCTATTCCTCTGCTGTGGGTGTGCCAGCAACACTACTGTAAAGGACTTAGCATCAGTGCTCAAGCGAAACCAGTCACACAGTACCTATGAAGTCACAATAGATCCAGAGAAGTGCAGCTACTCCTGACACTGAAACCAGCTGTACTTTTGCCTCATAAAGAAGACCCTACATAACACTATGAACACTATACCCAGCAACATCTTCACAGGACACACCATGATTTTTTTATGCTGTCCAAAAATAGAGGCTGAGGACATCAAGCTATAGTGCATGGAGTCCAAATTGGATAGAGTTTTGTTGCTGTAACTCTATCTCAGAATAAATTTTATAATATCTAGAATGTCCTGCAAGTTACCATCACTAAATATTATTTCTATCAGGGAAGATTTAGACCGAAGCCAGTGGTGATTGCTTTGATGATAGTCCCTCATGGAGTATAGCTCTGTAATGTTATCAGTTAAATATAGACCCATTCTCTTGAAATCCAAAACCCTAACCAGTACTGTACACCTGAAAAGATGACCCATTATCCTCTATTTGGATGTGAACTGGGCGGGTTACTCCTAGGAAACTTTTAAGATAAACTCTAATGCACAAAAAGGTGAATATATTTTACTTACCATAACTGATGATTTTCTCCTGGAAAATGGTGAGGAGAAGTATAACCTGATGCCCAATTCTAAGGTATAAGAGCATAGGCTGGGATACCAAGCTCCTGAAAGACTTCTGTTACTTAATAAGATGTCAGAACTTCATAAAGACATAATGTGTATCATTGTTACAGATATTTCTAAGAAAATATGGTATGAGTTCAGTGGGAATAGGTGTGGTTCAATACAATTAGAAATTACGTTTTAGAGGAGTGTTTGAGAGCATCGTGGAATGGCTTGGATCCTCCTCTAACTGACTCTTCATCTGGAGTTTGAGTATCAGTATTATTCTGCATGTCAGAATTGAGGAACTCTTTTCTCTGTCTGTACTGGCAATTTCATGGTGGGATCATGAAATCAAAATGGGAGATGTTTAAGGGTCCTTCGAAGTCACTTAGCACAAGCCCTTCATTTTATAGAAGAAGAAATTGACATAAGTTGGTTTTAGCCACATTTACTGGATTATTTATTAAATGTCTGAACCCAAGTCTAATGTTCTTTCTTTCTAGCCCTCTCATCAGGAATATTTTCTCTTACAAGTTCATGGATGGAGTCTCCGTAAAGGCTCTTAAAAACTTACTTTGTTAATCATGGTAAGACCACTTTTTTACCTCTTGTAGCTGATCTTTATTTTTAATGTTTCTCTCCCTAAGAAATGCAATGTGAACCTCGAGAAAATGTGGAAAACATTTCCAAATATAAAAGAATAATAATCTGTTTTATTTTCCTCCAAACATTTTCCATGGAAAAAAAAATGTTTATTTCTTGTTTTACATCATTTGAACACAGTGCATACACAATTTTGTCTCCTTCTAATTTCACTTAACATCATAGTGTCTTCTAAAGTCTTTGTAAAAAAAAAATCATTGTACTGGGTGGAGTCAACAAACTTAATTTCATAAAATGTTTGTTCCATGGTATGCTCAATCTTCCCCTGCTATATAACAAGGGCTTTTCAGAACTTCTCCATTATAAACAATGCTGTGGTAAAAACTCTTGTTGGAAAGTATTTTTCCCTATTTAGAAAAGATTCTCTTAAATTATTCTGAAAAGAGTCTCATAAATAAAAGTATTGCACCAAAGTGTCTGAGTATATTTAAAGCATTTGGTACCTTCTTCCAGATTGCTTTCTACTACAGTAATACCAGTGTATTCTGCTACCATTAATGCAAGAGAGTGCATTGTCACTTTGTCCTTCCAATCATGAATCAGTAGTGTTGTTTAATATTTCTCGAATTTCACTAGTGCACTGTTTCCTATGATGCTTGGAATCTAGTGGCTTATCAATGGATAATCAATATTACCACTTAATATTTTTTCCCCAACCTCTCATTCTCCCTCAAAGTTCCTGGGTTCAAATAGATCTTACAAAAATTATATGATAACTATCCATGGAGTTTTTAACAATAATTTTCCTTTTAGGGTCTCTGTTCTCCACCAATGCACTATTAATACTTCCAAATGACATTCAGTCTACTGTTTTGTCATTTATATTTCTCCCTAATATATTCCCCATTAAGTCATCATTTCCCTGCGAACAGGAACTATCTTTTATACAAATCTTGCACTTAGTACAGCATATGACATCAAGTAGGAGCTACTCGACACATGTTTGTGGAATACACGAATGAAGAAATGCTTTCTTAATGGTGTTGCAAATAACTGATATAAAATTTTATCCTATCAACTTCTTAAATGCTAAATTTAACTTTGTAAATCTAGCCATCAAATGGAGGAGAGTAAAAAGAATGTGCCCAAATATTTGCAAATTAAGGCAGAGAAGTATTCAACACATTTTGAATATATGAATATTTTCAATATATGACCTAAAACTATTTGGAGAATTTCAACATAACAAGAAAATTCACAAAAGTTGTATGTGACTAAAAACAGGAGGTTTTGATAAAAAGCATTTGAAACCTGGCACTTACTCCCCCAAATGCCATAATGGCATAATGAGTTGCATTTCTCGAACACAATAGAATGAGTTAACTGAAAACACTCCACGATTTCTTGTGTCTAAGAGTTGCAGTTCAACTTGAACATTGTATGCATTCAGTTTTTTAAGCTTAAAAGGATATAAGGATCTGTCAATAGAAGCCTTTTATTTCTTACAACAAGAGAACGCTGTTTATAATGTGACACCAGCTGCTCAGGCAAAATGGGTTCTATTAGAACTAATTTAATTTTACATAAGTTGATCTATTTGCATTTTGAGTCCCCAGTTAGATGACTAGGTACTACTTTACAGACTGATCTTGTTTCAAGCTCCAGTGTATGGACAATGCTTAATCAGTGTGTACATCAGAAAATAAACATAATCATCAAGTACACTAATTAAGCCTAGAAAATGTTGCAACATGCATACAGTGTATGGATTAACAAGGCAATTCATTAAAAATCTTAATTATGAATACTATATTTCTCATACGTTTTATTCCACGATGCTTCAGATAAGTTCAGCAGTTCTATAACCCATTGACACTACTCTCTTAAGTGAATTTTCTTTTAAATCACAACACAACTGTATATTCTGTCCACATTGAAGTCCTCTACAGAAATAATACTTCTCACCTTAAACCAGATAACTTGACATCTTTTCTTAGAGCAACTAAAGAAGAATAATTCAGCCACTAATTATTACATTGAAAATAATTAAAGTTCTAAGATGGAAATGTATCAAATACCATAATCACTGAACAGTATCCCAGTTCCACACATTCGCTCTTAAAATGCAACCACTGATACTGATGTGTTTTCTTCTAAAGGAAATCTGCATAATACATCAAAAAAGATTAATGTAAACTACATATGTAGGTAAAATGTACATCTACATGTATATGTTAAATATATAAAAATATATGCATGTGAAATAAATATTTCCTTTACCTGTAAATTTAGTTTTCAGAAATCAACATTTCTCAAGTAAAATTCCATTAATGAGTATAATACAAATAGAAGGAAAGAAGAGTTGTGTGATATTTCAGTGACACAATCTTTTTTGTTTTGTCAAATCTCAGATTATTTCCAATAACATATAATAAATAGAGGGGTGGATCCTGCTTACTTCATCTTGTAAAACACCTTAATTATAAATACAAAAACCAAAAACAGTAATTCCCTGTCTCACGATGACAGCGTATGACATTCTAGTTGCACATAGTTTTGATATGTAACAAATTGATTTTCAAAAAAACTTTCTATTAACAAATAGCCCAATTTTTAAAACTTGTCCAGAACTACAGCCATGCTTCGAAGTAAAAAAATGATCCATTTAATTTCATAGTTTAATAATTGGTGTATTATTTTCTCTTTTCACAAGTTTTTGAATTCATAAAAGGTTATTTATTTACTTATTTATGAAGAAATAAAATTTTGTTTAAATTTTATATATTCACTTGTCTAAATATATGAAATACACAGAAAATTGTTTATTTTTTTATCTTAAGCCAAACCAAATACAAAGCATGAAAACATTTTAATTCTGATGTTCTTTTAATAAAAATGTTACTTATTCCTTCAGATTGAAAATTCACTGATATCAGCAGGTTTGGTTTCTATACGATCTATAGTTAAAACTGTAGATATTAATTGATATAAAATTTAAATTCAAATACTTAAAAAAATAATTTAATGAGGTATACTTCTATGCCTTTTTTGTAACTATACATGAAAACTTAAAATAACCCTGACTACTAAACTTGGAAATAGGGAAATTATGTAAGTGAATAAAAGCTTTTTGACCTTGTGAATAGCAGTTGTGCACTGTCTTCTGCTATCTAGATTATAATGTTGTCTCTTATGTCCTTTTAAAAAGTAAATTATAACTAAAATGAGATGAATGACTTTTATTAAAGTTCACTTCAAGTTTAAATTCATTTGTCTCAGTTTATCAACTTTGAAGCAATTTTGTCTCAGGGCATTTGTTGTGTCATATCAAGCTTTGCTAAATTCAACAATCCATTATCACTGAAGATCCAAACAATAATAATTTTTTCATCACTGAAATTCAAGTACGGTGCAAGTTGATATTTATCTGTTGTAAATTATTATCCTTCTAACTAAAAAGTTGGAAGAATTATATATAATATGCTATGATTTCTAGAAACTAAGCAGACTTCTCTGTAAGACAGGCTGTTATGATAAATCATTTAATATTTTTTTAGGTGGGTATCACAAACCATTTTGTGAAACCGTTAAAAGCGGTGGACTCTATTCTTGAGCAAATTACTTACAGTTATAAACAGGAGATTTTTCATAGCACCATAGTACAGTGCTTCTCATTCCCAGACCAAATAAGTAAGATGAAAGACTAAGCTGGAAATCTCTAAAATTTAGAAGGTCAGATCCCACCAATGTAACAAGAAACAAATATAAGAAGCACTTCTGTAGGGATCCATGATTCCAGGAAGAAATAAACACACACACACACACACACACACACCTGAACAAGATGGCCTCCAAGAAACCCAAAAAGAAAGATATTTACCCAGTTCATTTAGATAAATTATGATTGACAATTGTAATTTATCAGGAAGCACGAACACTTTGCCCTAGGCAAGGAATCTGTTCTTTTCTTGGCCCCTCCTCTAGGTTTCCTGTCAGAATCTGCACCCACGACCCCACCACAAATGATTGCTTCAGTCGCTGTTAATAAAACCTATTCCATACTTTCTAAATCCGTAAGGAATTAAATAATCTACTTTGAGAGTAGAAAACAAATAAATATTTGCCAAACTATGTTCAAAGCTATAAAATTTCTTATGTATCTGCTGTATTTGAGACATTTTAGATCAGGGATTGTCTGAGGACAGATGAAGGTAAAGGATAGCTTGGTGGCAAGCAACATCTCAAAGAATAGTCTAAAAGTTTCTGGATAGAAAAAATGGATACCAGTAGAAAACATTCATTAAATTTTGTCCCAGCTTATCCTGAACACTATTTCTTGGCAATGCCACAAGCCAGCTCAGGTCCTCTCCTGGTTTAAGTCCCCCAAATCATGGAAATCATGGATCTTTCATTTATCTTAAAATAAAATAATACCCAGAAGAGCAGATTATAGTATTTTCCTCAGCTTTCCTATACCATAATGTTGAGATTTCAAACTAAGGAAAGGATTTCTCATCTCATGATATTCTTGGACTTCAGAAGAAATTTTTACATATTATTTAGTCTATGTTTGTGGTTTTAATTATATATGCTGTGCCTCATCACCTAGAGAATTTGTGGTAATTATGAATATGCTTTTTAAAACATGCTAAACATATAAAATAGTGTATTTATTCATCAAAGTTAATACGAGCAAATTAAATCTTTAAGAATAGAAACAAAACTAGATTATTAAAAACTTACCATCGGCAGTACTTAGGAAATTGTAAATAACAAAAGCATTTTTGGCCATCCTTGAACTTCAAAATTGCTTTTAAAGTTCTTATTAAGGTTTTTAGGGTTTGTTGCTGAGATAAATATATTTTCACATGAAGAAAAAGTGATCTTTTCAGACCAATTTTATCTCGTAACCCTTAATTTTCTCTGTTACCAGGACAACCATTAGAATTGATAACAATGCCATTATTCAAGTAAATATGACACATTATCAAGTTTTGCACAATATTATATAAATACATAAAATATTATAACATTAATTACTTTGTGAAGATACTATGTAAATAGAACTTTCTAGGCGATAATAACTATATCACATCAATTAATGCTTATAACAGTCAAAGATTTTGAATTGCTTATCTTGAGCTGGATGCTATGAATTTTAATCTAAATGTTGATGTTATCTTGAAAACTGATCTACGACCAGTAGTGAACATAATGACTGCCCTCTGGCATCATAAGTTCTAGGAAAGTGTTTTTTGTTTTTTGTTTTTTCTTCCATAGACGATAAGAAGGCATTATGTAGATTCTATTTGCTGGTGATATTTAGAATCAATAGTATAAAAAATAAATACATATTTCTGTGAAAAAAATAAATATACAGAATATTTTTAAATATATTCAAAATGATTAAATAAATAAATAACATACATGAGCAAGACAGGATGCCGACAGACTTTTTGGTGATATCTGCTAATCCCTCATTCAACTGGAGCTTTGGCTCTAGTGGAGATAAAGCTTATGGCTATGCAGAGAGTGGAGGTAAAGCTTATGTCTATGCAATTTGGGGAATAAATTTGGAGATAACACCCCCTTCGCACATGTACCGGCTTGGAAAGCCTGGACCCATGGAAAGAAATGCCCACAATAAGAAGATTAACTAGAAAAAAAAATGTACTGCATCAAGGGGAACTGTAAGAAAACTTGCCTGACTTGGACCTGGCTCTAGTTAAAGGTGGAAAATAACCACTAACCTAGATAGGCTTGGTGAGCAATTCCACCTTCAAACAATAATGATGACTTGTAACAAGAATTAGGTCCTCATGCGGGTTCAGTACTAGAAGACACCTACTGTTGTGGCCCCCCAAAAAGGCAAGATAAGAATTCAGGTTAAAGTGTTTTGGGTTACCTCCTGGTGGAAGCAAATACAAATTTTCCTAAAGGAACAGATCTTCAATCAATTCTCAAAGACTCTTCACAGATATGCCTCCAAAGCAATCGAATGTACAATTTTTTTAAAGACAATAAAATGAGGAACTAATTCAGAAATATAAAATAAATAAGTGAGAAACAATAAACAGAAGAGACAGCAGTATTAGACCCATAAAGATTGAAAATTGCTAAATGACTCTAAAATATAAAATATATTTAGAATAGTTAAAGCAATAAATAAACATGGAATCTATGATTAGCGAACAAGAAACTATAAAAATAACCAGACATATTTGATAAAAAAGTTAAATGTAACATCTCAGAATAAAAAATACAGCAAAGTAAAAACTTTAGTAGGTGGACTAAACAACAGATTAGATACATTTGAAGAAATGGAAGATGAATCTAAAGAAATTACTTAGACTGTAACACAAAAAGATGAAGAAATTAAAATATTAAAACTATTAACAGATATGAAGAATAGAATGAGAAAGCCTAACATACATCAAACAGCAATCTCAAAAGAAATATCAGAATTGAGGAACTGCAATATTCAAAGAGAAATTTCTGAATCACAATGAATTCCAGTCAGAATAAATTAAACTCTACACCTACATACATGACAATGAAAATGCAGAATATTTAATAAATAAACAAGAAGATTTGAAAAACAATTGGAGATTACTTGAAAGGAAATGCAATAAACTGCTACGAACCTTCTCCACCCACCCACCCAGAACCTTCTCCACACACACACACGCACACACACACACACAGAAGCCAGGAGTCAGTATTTCCAATGGTTATTAGAAACTAAGAGAAAATAACCATCAAGTTAGCCATGTTGAGTGAGCAATTCTATCTTCAAAAATGAGGTGAAAATAAAATCGTTTTTAATACAAATTGAAAAACTCTCCTACAAATAGACCCTCCTGTAAGGAGTCTTCTAAAGAATGTACTTCAGGAAGAAAGGAACCATCCACATGAAAATTTGACATGAAAAAGCACTGATAAAGAAGAAGGTTAACACGTAGGCAAAATAAACAAACATTGACTCCATAAAGCAAAAATAACATCTCATTTGGTGAAAAATCATTAACCTATGGTTTGAAAATAATATAGAAGTCAAGGATGTGGGCTGGATTTAAAGAAGCCTATGGCTATATTGTCTGAGAGGACAGTGAAGGTACTGATTATTTTTAAACTTATTATGTAGAACATATGTGTGGAAGTTTCTAGAATAACCAGTAAAAAAATAAAGTATTTATTGAAGAAAAATTTTATCATTCAAATAAGGCAAGAAAGAATAAGAAAACAAAAAAACAGAGCAAAGAGAAATCATGAGTGTTCTCTTTATCATTTGTCATTATATAATGACAAAAATTTCAGTTATCAGGAACATATAACAATTCTGGACTTTTAAGCATCAAATAACAAACTTCAAAATATGTAAAGCAAAAATTAAAAGAACTTTAATAAAAATTGACAAATCTACTATCAGTGTGGAGTTTAAACTAATTCCTTCAGTAGCTGATTAATAAAGCAGACAAAAATCAGTCAAGCTGTAGGTGATTTAAACAATACACAAATTTGAGATAAACAGACATATATAAACTTATTCTTTAAAACCTTACATAGAATATGATAATGACAATATATCAAAAAGTAAATTTTCAAAGAATTAATATCATAGAGACTGTGTTCTTTAAGTATAAGGTAATTAAACAAAAAATTCATAATAAAAAGTAACTTAAAAACATATATTAGAAATTTAAAACTTGAAATACTTTTATATCACTCATTGAGCACATGGCAATTAGGAAACACCCTTACAGAAAGATGAAAACATAAGGTATTAAAACCTGCAGGATATGGAAAATGTTACATACTTAGGCCTTAAATGTATGAATACTTTACATAAGGAAGAAAAAAAATCTAAAAAATAATTAGCTAAGGGACTTCCTATTAAGATGAGAGAGTAGGTAAATGCTATGCTTGCCTACTCTCACAACCACATAAAAATTACAACTATACTGCAGAATAACCATCATTGAGAATCATCTGAACTCTAAGTGAACAATTCTATAAGGACATACAGAGGAAGCCACCTTCAGACTAGTAGGAGTGGTGGAGACATGCAAAACAGGCTGATCCCACACCTATGTGTGATGGTTAAAAATCAGGAGGGATATCTTGGCTGTAAAGGTTTCCCAGAGGAGTGAGGGGTCCCAGCCCCACGCCAGGCTCCCCAGCCCAAGGTTCCAGTGCTGAGAAGTCCCTACAACTTAGGCTGTGAAAACCAGCAGAGAATGTGGCTGAGTGAGACGAAGGGAGGCTAGAGTTCAGGCATTCCTCTTAAAAGGCCCACCCATGAACTTATTCACTGAGGGACTCAGTGCTTTCAGCTCTAATACTGGGATAGCAGCTCGAAAAGTACCAGGGTCATATGGGAAGGAACTAAATTGTCTGGTTCCAGGGCAAGGGCTATAAAGGAAGCTTTCTCCCAGAGAGAAGTGCTGGCAGAGGGCATCGTTACTTTGTTGAGCCCTCCCCAATTCCAGCATGCAGACACAGGCAGGTGCCATATTTGAGTCTCCATTGACCTGGCTAACATCGGTCATCCTGCCCTGGTGAATCCCTGAGACTCAGCCCCATCAAACTTGCAGGTCCACCCAAGCAGCTTTCAGTGGTTTTTCCATACAAATGGCTTGTCTTGGCACATGCAGACCCTCCTAAAATTTGTCAAAGTTTAACAAACCCTAAACAAACAGCTTCTGTCTTCAACATGCTTCATACCTCTTGCTAAGCAGCCACAAGCCTGGCACTAGTGGCAAAGGGCTTCAGTTTGTAGCTTAGCCTCTCTCAGGCACCCCTAAGCCCAGAACAAGTAGTAACCATCTGCAGATCACTTTGTAGCTCATACCAAGTGTCCCTAGGCTGGGCACAGGCAGTGGCCTAACTTGGCTTGCAACAAAGCCCCTCCCGAAAGGCCCCAGAATGAATACACTCAGTGGCCAGCTTCAGACCACACAAGGGCACCACCCACTCACCTTCACAAATGACACATTCAAAGGGCAGACTGAGTAGGCATCGGAGTCTTGGTACAGTGAATCCTTCTCTGTAGGGTCAGCCACTGCACAACAGCTTCTCCACTGCAGTTAAGGCCAGTCCTCACAGCCAATCAGCCTTTAGGGTCAATCCCTCCCATTAATGTGCAAACAAAAACCAAGGCTCAACTACAACAAGAGAGTATGCACAACCCACAGAAGGAACACACCTGGAGCGCCCAGGTCTGGTGTCCAGGAAGACTGTGCCACTGGGCCCCAAATCACATCTAAGACTAAGACTGGGAGACATAGCAGCTCAACTTAATACATAAAAACAAACATAGGGAGGCAGCCAAAATGAGGAGCCAAAGAAATATGTCCCACATGGGGGAAAAACAACAACAACAAAAAAAACAGAACAAAGCTCCAAAGAACTAAACAAAATGAAGATAAGCAATCTACCAGATGCAGAGTTCAAAATACTGGTTATAGGATAAAGAGGTGATACTTATATACAATAAAACAGCAGTCCTCAACATTTTCGGCACCAGGGACTGGTGCTCCTATGAGAATCTAATGCCTGAATATCTGAGGTGGAGCTGAGAGGCGGTAATGTTAGTGCTGGGGAGTTTCAACTGCAAATACAAATACTTCACTCACTCGCCCGCTGCTCACCTCCTGCTGTGAGGCCCGGTTCCTATACTGGTTCCAGTAATGATCCATAGCCCGGGGATTGGAGATCCCTGCAATAGAATATTACTCAGCCATAAAAAAGAATAAAATCTTACCATCTACAACATAGATGGACCTAGAGGGTATTGTGCTGAGTGGAGTAAGTCAGATCAAGAAAGACAAATGCCATATGATTTCACTTATATCTAAAGAACAAGAAAAATGAACAAACAAAACAAAAACAAACTCATAGATACAGAGACATTTTGGTGGTTGAAAGATGGGAGGGGGATAGGGGGATGGGTGTAAAAGAAGAAAATATTAAGAAGTACACATGGGTAGTTACAAAATAGTCATGGGAATGTAAAGTATAGCATAAGTAATATTGTCAATAGTACTACAATAACTATTCATGGTGTCCAATAAATACTAGATTTGGTACTAGATTTATCGGGGTGATCACTTCATAAGTTATAAGTCTGATCACTATGTTGTACACCTAAAACTGATATAATATGGTGTGTCAACTGCAATTAAAAAAATAAAAGATATATATATTTTTTTAAATAATTTTAAAATATATTTAAAAATGAACTAAATAGCCAATTTAAGAAGTTAGAAAAATAAAGAGCATAACTGTAAGATAAGAAAGGAAGTAAATAAATAGCAGGTATTAATGCAAATTAAATAAATTAAATTAAAATTAAAATTGAGGACTCAACAGAGTCAAAAGTTCTTTAAAAAGACTAATTAAAAAAGGAAAAACTCAGGAGAGAATGATCAAGAAAAGTGGGAGAAAGAAAATTTCAGGATAATGTGACTTGTGAATTTATACACAAAATCCTAAACAAAATATTAGTAAATTCATCTAAAAAGGTAATCTGTCATGTCAAAATTGGGTTAATTAATTTCAGTAAGAAAAGTTTGAGTCAATATTAAAAATTCTAATCATATAACAGCTTAAAATAAAAAAATTAAAGTGTGTATTGATAAGTGGCTTACCCCTGTAGGCAAATGAGATTCAACTCCACTGGATATGTAGGAGAGATTATGAAAAACACTACTGAGAATACACCTGGGTGTGAAGAAGCTGGGGGTACAATCCTCCATCATTGGATGAAGGTCCCTTTTGCTCTGCCCTGTGTAGGCTGAGATGAATTACATGATCAGAGAAACTCAAGTGTGTGAGGAACAGATCTTCTGTCCATGTACCCCAAAGCTGTATATGCCCTAAGTGGGTTATGGGGTAAGCATCTGCTGTATAGGCAGGGAACAACAAATGTTGAGACCCTGAGAAAATAGCATATCTAGTGTATCAATAGGGTAAATTATCTAAGACCTTAAATTGTAAGGAATTGGTCTTCACTCCCAAGGAAATGGAGGGGTTTGAGTAGGATAGTGACACATTTGATTTTTAAAATAAGTACTCTGGCTACTGCATTGCAGAGGGTACATAAGAAAATAAGGGTAGAAGCAGGAAGACCAGTTAAGAGACTCTCTTTCCAGGCAAGAGGTGTTTGTGGCTTGGATCAGGGCATTAGTGATAGAGGCAATGAGAAGTGGTTGCATTCTGGATATATTTTGAAGTTAGAATTGATGATATGTTAATCCATTAAATACGAAACATAAAAGAATCAAGGATGACTCCAGAGTGTTTTTTTTTTTTTTCTTGACAACAAGATAGATAGAGCTGCTATAAACTTAGGGAAAATGGAGAGAAGCATATTGAGGGAAAAGATAAGGAGCTATCTATTAGATATTGAAATGAAGACGTTGAGAAGAAAGTATATGTGTTTAGAGATTATGGAAAGCTAGATATACAAGGATTACCAATACAATGATTATGTTCAAAGCCAAAAGACTGATTCTGATATGACTAAATGTGTGGCCTAAAACATTCAACAGTGCACGAGTCAGGAGACTGACAAAGAATGAACAAAGAAAATTGAGAAGAAGGAGCCAGTGAGATAGGAAGATAGTAGTGAAGTGAAAACCTAGTTGATGGAAAGAGAGAGAGAGAGAGAGAGAGAGAGAGAGAGAGAGAGAAAGTAAAGAAAAAAAGAAAGAAAGAAAGAAAGAAAGAAAGAAAGAAAGAAAGAAAGAAAGAAAGAAAGAAAGAAAGAAAGAAAGAAAGAAAGAAAGAAAGA
>NW_006443225.1:239807-260304 GCF_000325575.1 Pteropus alecto
GAAGGAAGGAAGGAAGGAAGGAAGGAAGGAAGGAAGGAAGGAAGGAAGGAAGGAAGGAAAGAAGGAAGGAGGGAAGGAGAGAGGGAGGGAGGGAGAAAAACATTTCCATAAGTCAGTGATAATGAAGATATGCATCAAGGAAGTCAAGATTAACCATATATAATATTTCTGATTATTCAAGTAAAGGGAAACCTGAAACTTAACTCCTGGGTGTAACAACATAAAGTCATAGTTGATGTACGGAAAAATCCTGAGTGGAAGCAAGTCTGAGAGAAGAGAAGAGCAATTGGGTCTAGGAAGGACTAACAAGTCTTGAGGAGGTTTGCTGGAATGGAAAACAGAGGAGTATGGCAGGTGGTGAAAGAGTAGTCAAAAAGTTTCTGAAACTATTATGAAGGAGGGAGAGATGATAAAAGGTTTCTGTGCTAATGGAGATGATCCAAAAGAAAGGGAAAAAATAGTTGTAGGAGAAAGAGGAGAATTGCTAGAATGCTGTGATGCCCTAGCCTTGATGAGAAGGGGATGGATTCAATCTAGTAGGAAAGTGGAGAGCTGGCCTTTGATAGAACCAGTGACAGTCCTAGCAGGAAAGTTGAGTGTAAGCTAGTTACTGGTAGGTGGGTAGATGGTAACTTGGAGAAGTTCTCTTTTGATGGGTGCAATTTTCTTAGTGAAAGTTCACCAACTAAGAGTGAGAATGGAGGAGAGGGTTTTGGAAATTTGAAGAGACAAATCTAAAAGACTAGAAACATGAACAATTTAGGGAAATGTAGCATGATGACCATGTGGAATTAGTCCTGAGATTTAGTCCTGAGATTAGTCCTGGTCATGAATTTGAAATGAGCTCAGTCAACCTAGTTGAAAATAACCCAGGCACATTCAGTCACATTGGTACAGATGCAAAGAGGCAAAAATAGGAATTAACTAAGTTTTTAAGCAAAGATTTTTTTCCAAGAGAGTAAGAAGAAGCAAGAGAGAGGCATAGCTGGAATGGTATACATGGATATGATTTGAACATTTGATTATGGAAAGTTTGATTCCTGGTATTAGAAGATTTTAGACCCTACTATGGCAAAGGATGTTGGACTTGGAATGTTAGAAGGACTTGCTTGAAGAGTGAAGGTGGAGGTGCTCAGATGGACGAGATTCTTAAAAATTAGGCAAGAATGCATCTGTAGTTATTGGCCAGGGGCATAATTGTGAGAGTGAGTGGCCAGGAGGAATACAAGTAATTGAAATGCTAAAATTTTTAAAGGAATCATCTATGACAACAATTCTTTATGGATGTAGAAATCACCCAGAAAATTAAAAAATTACCCATAGTATTTAAAAGAGTAACTTTGAGCCTGGAGCTAAAATCTTTGAGAAATGAGGGGGAGTGATCAAAGGATCTCCAAATGACTGTCCCTAGGAGAGGATGCAGAGCTGTGGCTCTTTAGGAAGAGAGAAGGAGGATGGTCTGGAAGCAACAATGGTGGTGGAGGTGGGGGAAGGCAAGGAGATGACGCATATTCCACCCTTAAGTCCATTATCTCAACGAACATTAAAGAGAAAACAGCTATCACTTCTGCAGAGTTGCAGGGAATCCAGTGTCTTCTGGAAAAAAACAGATTTAGGTGAGGACAAGACCTTAAACAAGTTCAAATTGTAGAAAATGTTGCTGATGATGGACTGTGAGTCCTAGAGAACACAGCATCGAGGCTGCAGGAATTGTGAAGAAATGGAAAATGAAAATAGAATAGAGAATTTGAAAACCCTCATGGAGATTAAAGGAGAAAATATAACCCCCCACCAAAAAAAAAAAAATAAAATGTAGCTTTAATTACTAGTTGGCCCAATCTTATTTGAAAATATATTTAGGACTTTCAGAGTTCTAAGGAACTTTTTTTTCTTTTATATTCTGTTTCACATCAGAAGGCACAATTAAGATAATTAACATAAGTAATAAGGAAGAAAACATTGGCCAGCCATAAGAAAGGATGTTCTAAACAATGAGGTATTCAAAAATGGAACTGCTAACTTATCATTGGGGATGCACTGGAGAGAAGCTGAATGAGGTGAGGCTATGTCCCACAAGGAGAAAAGCTGGATAGGATGACTCTAAGATCTCTTTTAACTCCAAGGTTCTCACGACCTTGGTTTCCATCTAACGAGAATAATAAATATTTAGCCTTGTATTCATCATCACCATGATACTAGATTCTGGTCCAAGCTGAAAGCTATGATCTTGGTCATCTTCCCCTTTGTAGTCTGGTTGTTACTCTTAGAAATACAAGATAGAAATATGATTTCTTAAGTGTAATAGAGATAGAACTTCTCATTCTATATATAGAACACAGTTCTTTAGTTTTAACTTTCTGTTGCTGAGATATTTCCTACCTCAGCAACAGAATTACCTTGTATTTTTCTTGTCATCTTTCTCACTTTGTTTGCAGCCTCTCCTTATAAAAATAAGTCACATGCCAGCCTCTAACCCAGACTGGCTGGGATCAGGGTCGTATGGCAAACAGAACGTATATATGAATCTTTGAAAAAGGTAACTGTCAATGACAAGAAATACACAAAGGTTTCAGTCTGAAAGAGTGAGGAAGATCAAGACTAGACTCTAAAGGTGCACAGAAGGGGAGGGGGAAACAGAACCCCCTAGGTGATTCAGGGGCATGACCTGAAATGTTAGGCCTCCCACTGATGTCAGAAAATGTCTGTGGAGTCTTTGGAAAATATCCAATTCCAAAATATTTGTCACATTTTACTGTTGGTCTTCTTTGGCTCTTAAAGGGCATTCCTTCTCTATATTGTTTATTGACAAGTCAAAATACCACTTTTGAAGTTCTTTTTTGTTAGTTACTCTCCTATAATGTAAAGAATCACGTGTAAATGAATATCCTTTTGTGTGAAGCTTATTTTCAGTCAATTTCCAAATGTCCACATTTAAAAACAGAAAAGTGTGAGCTTTAAAAGGAAGTAACATTACATTTAGTACCAGGCACAGTATGAAGTTGGCATTATCTTTTTTTCCCATTTTATATGTGAGAAATAATAGCATTCAAGAGATGAAATGCCTTGCCTAAAGTCATATTATCGTGCAAAAAATAGCAGATAGCTAAACCCAGGTGTTGGACCCAAATTCCACAATTTTCTTGTGTCGTGTTGCTTCTCTGTACATGATATTTTTTAAGCTGTAAACTCCACACAAACACAAAGTATTTGTAATATCATTGTTATCATTTCTTTTTTATTGCAAGTTTTTTTTTTTTTAATTGAACAGGCTATGAAGATTACAAAAAATTACAACAGTTGGCCAGTAGCTGGGGTATGCTAATGAGGACAGGAAGAGGGCGAGCCTACACCTTGAACTGATTATGTATGGCCAGGAACTCAGGATTTTCCTCACATTTGAACCCAGGTATGTCTGAATCCAAAATTCAAGCTTATTCCACTAAAACATACTGCCTCACAGCAACATTATCTGGCTACTAGATAATCACTAAGTCTGTGGTTCTCAAAGTTTGGCATCTGGACCAACATCACCTGGGAACTTGTTAGAAATGAAACTTTTTGAGCTCAGTACCAGGATTACTGAATCAGAAACTCTGAGGGTGAGGCCTGGAAACCTGTAGTTTAATAAGCTCTTGAAGTGATTCTGGTTATGTGTGACACACACTTAAATTTGAGAACTAGAGTCTAGAGAAAAGACTAAGCAAAAATATTTTATCTACAATAACTAAGGCAGAAACATGTTACTGATTTTTATAAAATATGGTTAAAAATAGAAACCTAAAACTCTAGTGGCCTTTTAGAAGATTAACATCAAAATATACAAAGGTCTAATTAAATAGAAGAAATTCAAAATAATGGTCATTTCCAAATTTCTATGTATATACAATCTATCCAAGATATCAAAAATTTTACAAGGATTACAGATATTTTTAATAATTACATTATATTCTAAGAGTACAGTAAGATTGTCTTGATAATATTTGGCTATATTAACTAGTTTCTTTTTCTCCTTGTGTTTCATTACATTGAATAAGGTGTTGTTTCTTCCATGCTCTTTGGAGAGGTGGGAGGGTGAGAAACGGTAACTTACAAGTCTTTCTAACTTTCTTTCTCTTTTAAAAACACAGGGAAGCAAATAAAAATATAATTTAAAAGCTTAGTCCTTTAAGGAATTGTAGACACAGATAAATATCTGGAACAAACTCTTAATAGAATTTCCCCTAGAAAAGGGTAGAGAGAGAGGAAAGCAGCATGGCCAAGGATGAAAGGAAAGGGAGCTGCTGGGCTCAGGGGCTCAGCGCAGAGTAAACTGGGTGGACTAATAACTAGGTCATCCCTACCCTGACCCTTGGCATAATATCAGTCTGAGGGGTTGATAACCCCAGGTAGAACTGAAGTTAAGTTTTTTTGTTTACTCAGCATAATGGATACTCTAAACTATCAACAAAGTAAAAGACAACCTACTGAATGGGAGAAGATATTTGCCTATGATACATCTTATAAGGGGTTAATATCTAAAATTTATAAAGAACTCATACAACTCAACATCAAAAAAATTCAATTAAAAAATGGGCAGTGGACCTGAAGAGGCATGTCTCCAAAGAGGACATACAGATGGCCAATAGACATATAACAAGATGCTCAACGTCACTAATCATCAGAGAAATGCAAATTAGAACCACAATAACATATCACCCCACTTCTGTCAGAATGGCTATTATCAATAAATCAAAAAACAAGTGTTGATGATGATATGAAGAAAGGAGAACCCTTGTGCACTGTTGGAATTGCAAATTGTTACAGCCATTTTGGAAAACAGTTTAGAGTTTTCTCAAAAATTAAAAATAGAACTACCTTATGACCCAGCAATTGCACTTCTGGGTATTTGTCCAAAGAAAACCAAAACACTAATTAGAAGAGATATATGCACCCCAATGTTCATTGCAGCAGTATTCACAATGGCCAAGACATGGATAAAGAGGTGGTACGTATATACGATGGATATTACTCAGCTATAAAAGATGAAATACTGCCATTTGCAACAACATGGATGGATCTTGAGATATTCAGGCTAAGCAAAATAAGCCAGACAGAAAAAGTTGAAAACCACATATCATCTATATGTGAGATATAAATCTAAAAGCAACAAACAAACATGACAAACAGTAATCATGGACATGGATAGTAGACTATTGGTTGCCAGAGGGTAAGTGGGATGGGAGGAGGTAGATGGGGTGAAAATGGTCAAATATGAGGTGACAGAAAGAAAATCTAACTATGGGCAGTGATACACAATGAAATATGTATATGACTTACTGTTGAATTGTACACTTGAAACATATTGGATTTTGTTAATCAAGGTCACCATTATAAAAAAAATAAAAACCAAAACAGAACAAAAAGTGATAATAATAATTAGGATGTCACAATACTCAGAAGGCCTGCCACTCAATCACCTAAGTCAAGTGTGTTATTTACTTCTTTCTCAAAGAATAATAAGCTATCAGGGTGGGGTGTTTGCAAGAGTGGAATCCTCTTCTCTATAATCCACTCTCCCACCCTCTGCCACTATAGCCATTAAAGTAGCTTCCTTTGCAGTTTTTGAGAGATGGAAAGTTTTGCCTTTTACCCTTCTTAGAGATCGGTGTGTTTATCCCTTTTTATTACAGAATGGGAAATGAAGGCCAAAGATCATGGAATTAGTAAAAGATGGAACCAAGATTGAAACACAGGTCTTAAGGCAGCATCTTAAGTTGTGTCTCTGCTCATGGTACACCTGGTACAGCTCTGGGGGCTGCGAGTCCCTCCTCAAGGACCATTTATTTCCCGACAACTTTGATCCCACGCTGTCTTTTGCCTGGCCCAGCACCAACCACAAATCTATTCCCTCTTCCACATAACCACTTCGTATTATGGACAGAGTGGGTTAAAGCTTCCCACCTGAGTATTCTTTTCTCCAGGACAAGCATCCTGAGCAACTCAGCGGGTTGGGCATTTGACATAATTTGGAGACCTCTCATTTTACTGATTTTTTTTGGTGAACACACTAATAGTTCCCTCAAAGGGAAATGCAACACTTGACATCTTCTCTGATAGGAAGAACGCTTAATGAATAAAAACTTGAGATATAGAATGTTTAATTATAAAGAAATGCTTTTTAAAAATTATCTTTAAACCAACAAGAATAGAAAAACAACAAAAGGTTGATGAATACTTGCCCCATTGGATATTAGAGAGAAAATTAATCTGTTAAAAGTCCTAAATATGTTAATTTACTAATACAAATTGGTGTAGAAGGCAGGGATATTTAGTTTTAGTCCTCACTGCATCCCCAAAAAGTGTGAGGTGTGGAAAACTCTTCTCTACCCTCTGTATCTAGTTATCTCCCTTTTATTCACAAACTCCAACTCAAGGGAGACTTACCTCACCAGCTCCCAAGCACCACTACCCCAGTCCAATTCCTATCAACCAGGCTAGATCAAGTTTTCCAATATAGGATTTCATGGCTTCCTGGACCTTGTCCCCTTACACTTCTTCGTAACCACTCTCTTTGTGATCTCTACTACATTGTTCCCATTCTAACTGTTTTCTCAAGGGCATATTGTATTGTAGCTGTATATTGGTATCTGCTCAACAGCAGCTTGGACAGCATCTCTGCAATGAAGCCTTAAAAGTGTCACCCTTAAGTCACCCCTATCATTTCTCTTCATCAGAGCACCGTGCTGGTTTTGTGATAGTATTAATGTAAGGAGAAGGCAAGAAAACTAAAACATTAAATCAAGCTATATTCAGAGCCCGCAATATGCTGATCAGCCCTGCAGCCAGACCATGAGGAAACCTGCAGAACAAAGGAAGATTTCTATTGGGATTGCTAACAACCCATTCCCCACAGTCTGAAGGGAAAAGAGAGTCTTTAAGTCTCACCCTACACAAAATAAAATCACTCATTCACTCATTCCCTATGGCTAAAACCACGGGAAACCTATGGATCAAAGGCTGGGAATTTCCAGCAGGCCTTTCACACTACATATTTTTACCTTTCCATGCTACGTATTCTTGTTCTTTCATATTGCCCATACCATCAAAGAAAAATGAGTAAACAAAGTCTTTAAACTGTAATTCATAGAAACGAAAGATGATATATAAAGTACATTCTCCGAATACTCAGGGTCACTCTCAGTGTCTTTTCTCTATTCTTCTCACTGTCACTGTCTCTCTCTGTGTCCCTCTGAGCATCTCTTAGTCTCTCTCACTCTCTACCTGAGAAGAGACCATGCTCTGTCTACAGAGCATTACCCTTTCTCTAATAAACTTTCCTCTTTGACTCTAACTTTGGTGTGCATTTGAGTTCTTACTTGAGCTCAGACAAGACTCTCGGTGCAGGGTTTGAGTTCCCTCCACTCGGGGTACTTTGCCCTGTCCTGCATCGGTATCAATCACTGCCTGGTACTGCCTACTTAGTTTCCTTTTCCAACACAATATAAGCTCCAGAAGAACAGATATACTGTTAGGCTTGTTCACTGCCCTGTCCCCACTGCTGAGCACCCAACATTTGCTAAATAAACTGCAATTTTTTAGCAGATGACTTTTTCCCTTGGTAGGCAGGACATGTGCCCTACCTCTGAGCTGTCTCACTACTCAAGTCCCACAGTGGCTGGCAAGGCCTGCCACTGGTACATCACATAAGCTCAGTTGGTTTATTGAGATACTAAATGATCATTAAAGATTGTTTCTCTTGTTATTTGTTTTGGGAAAGCAAAATTCATCTACTACTACATGTAGTTTAACCATTGATCAAAAAATTTTAAGACCATTGGAAATTAAGTTGAATATTAAAGTGATCTTGAGTCTTTCTCTTTTGAAGTATTATTTTGATAATATAATTAATGGATACTTTACATTACTTATATTCCAGATAAATTCATCAGCTTAAAAAATCTACAACTGCTCATTTTTTTCAAAATATATTCTTATGTTTCATCTTTTGATTTGCAAATAATCCTCATTTTATTGCATCTCTTTTTTATTTCTCATCTTTCAGCTTTGTTAATAGGTATGTTCTCTATTCTTTCACATAGTATTCATACAGTGGCCGAAAATGTACATAAACTTGACTATTATTTACTGGAAATCGCTAAAATAGATATTAACTCTTCCCTCAGAAAACATTTAACTTGCGAAATTCAGAAATATGCTCACTTGTACCACTTCTAGCACTCCATGCATTAATCTGAAACAAAAAAAAAGTTTATTTTTTCACTTTGCTTAAGAAGTATCTATTTATATGCTTTAATAAAGCAGTGTCACTTCACTTGCACACAGAAATGCACTGATGTAAGAGGTGCTGGTGTTTGGAAGCCAGATGGTACTAACTATATCATATGAACCTGTTAAGACAAATAGAACTGGTTACATTTTGTGCCTGTATGTGTATCAATGGAAGACATGTTCGATTAAATATATTCTATGTGCATGAAATATCTGCTAGGGGATGTGATGACACAAGAAGAAATTATTTCTTACAAGTTTATCCACCTAATGCCTTAAACAGCCTCAGGTGTGTGTCTATCAAACAGAATCTTCTCACTCTGGACTATAACATGTTATTAACATAAAATGAATAAGCTACCGACACACTGTCCTTTAGGGAAAAGTCTTGGCTCGACATTCCCTTCAGTGATCACTGGGGATACTGAGAAAGGCATTTAACTCCAATGTGTGTCTATTGAGTTTAATTGTTTTTACTTTTATTCAGATTTACAATTGAGTGTTTTTAAATGATGAGGCTCATCTACAAAACCTTTTCCACAGTAAACAAACACAAAGCCTTGGTTTTATAAAACCAAGATACAGATGCTTAGAAATTAGATTGTCAATCAACTCTGTCTCCTCCTTTCAAATAAAAGAGGAAAATCTCAGATATAGGATCTGCATATAATGAAGTTATTCTGGCCTCTTCCCATGAATGAATCGGCACACATAACTTGTCAAATTAAATATCGTTCTTTGATGGCTTTAACATTATTTGTAGGAGGTTGAAAGTTAATAAATCATAAGAATTATGTGTGTTCCCTCTAGACCTTGAATTCTATGCTTGTATATATTTATATATCCATACAGATCACCCCAAAATGTGATTCTGCTACATGTATGAAGTAACAGAAGCCTCAGTTCTGCAAATTATGTATGAAATGTTTGAGCTTTCCATCTTCATGATTCTTTACAGAGTTATTTAAAAGGTAATGAGGGATAGTAGAAGAGATAAAATTTAGATTCAGAATGTGGGGCTTAACATTTTGTTCTTAAAGGAATGCAGAATACACCATCTCAAAATATGTCTCTTTGGCATACAGATTATTTTGAATTTAAGACAATCAAAATTCAGATTTAAAAAAGCTCTTTAACATCCTTTAACTGCCTAAATTTACATTAGAAAAAGGGCCTGTACCACTAACAGAGCTATTACAAGAGATACCTTTTTACTTAAGAAACTTATCTTCATAAAAGGATAACTTTTGTTTTCTAAACATCTCCTCTCCCATCCTATGAGTGGTCTTTTTCCCCTTAGTATCCTCAGACTCCCACCCCTTTCCTTAGCCCAGGACATTATATAAGCTTCAATTACCTGGCTTCCTTTTAAGTCTGCATATCTTTATGTACATAATTAAAATTTTTTTCTACTAATGTGTCATATCAATTTAATTATTAGACAAGCCAAAGAACCTAGAGAAGAAGGGAGAATTTTTGTGACCCTACGTTGTGCAGATCCTGAGTGTGTAGCAGAGAAAGGCTTCCTGACTCAGCTGCATGGACTAGAGACCTGGCTGTGATGACTGTCTAAAGGGAAAGGAGCAAAGTGAAGACAATGTAATACACACAGTATACCATTATGATGTGTAACTTATAGAACATATTTAGTGTTAAGTATGTTCTTTCATATTCACATTGTGTCACATCTTTCTTCTACTCCATGCTCAAAGAAAAAAGTAAAGGGTGAGTGTATTTGACCCAGTGTTTATATGCATTGGGTTAGTAGCCAACATAATATTTGTCACAATACTTTGCTTTCTCATTTCTTGCATTCAGATCGTGATTCTTTTTTAGTTCTTTACATAATTTTTTTTGGCTATGTTTGCTTCTTTTCATTAATCTATTTTGTCTTTGAAATTTGATTAAACCAATTGGAGGCTTAATTTCTTCATTGATAAGTGGGAATAATGCCTTCTTTGTATGATTACTACATGGATTAAATAATATATTATTTATAAATAATATAGAATTTTTAAACTGTAATTCACTACACAAATATCAGTAATCTTTTGAGTGAAAGTCTAAGACCATATTAATCATTTCTTATCCTGGAATGAAATCTGAAGCCTCACTTTAAAGTGAAGAAAGATTGTTTTCTTTAAGTTCAGACTCAAAGGACATGAAAAGCTGACCTGGGATTTCAAACAGTGTGGTCGTCGAGTGCATTTGCCCATAGTGGTCATCTTGCTCGCTGCACACTGCCCACAAGTTTATGACTTTGAGTGTCCAGGTGAGTCCCGGGCATGCAATGTGAATAGGGGCTCCAGCCCTATTAGGGCTTCCCTAGTGCTTCACAGAGGCACTAGAAAAGGACATTTTCACATATTGTAAGTGTGATGTTCTTTCAATAAATTTTCTGTAAATAAAGCAGGAAGTAACATTGGCTCAAAATGAAGCCAACCCGAGATCTTTCATTTGTGTCTGACCCTGAATCAGAAAGGAACTGAAAAATGGACAGGTTGAACTCCCTGAGACAAATGATACTTGAGTGGTTTCATGCATAATAACTGCCTTTGATGTAAATGGGGCCATCCGTCAGCAACCACCTACGTGCAGTCAAACCTCTATTTCTACAAGGCCCCTCATGCAGGGACCAAAGCCCACCAAGGAACTTGCTGCTTCAGCATGCCCCTGGCACTGAGAAACAAGCTAGAGATTCTCAAGACCAGGGACCCTTTTTTCAGATAAGATTCCAAATACTGAGAGGAAGTTCTAGTAGGCAGCAATCGGGCATTTATCCCTTCCTAGTAGTATTATTAGAGAGTTTTAAAGTTTATCTTTTATGGGCTTAGCTCCTGCTCATACAAAATTAAATGAGTTGCCATTTTCATAAAATCCGTGAACAGGTAGTACCTCTCAACACCATCCTCAAAAATAAAACTAAAAGAAGATGCCTTTAACTTGAGGCCTTCCTGTACATTGAGTCAGCCGCCAACAAAAGGCTTCTCTTAATACTTTACCCTCTTGTTTCTTGTATTCAGCACATGATTCTTGACAGGGCAGAGCCCCACATTTAGGCTAAATCTCTGGACTCAAATCTCCCATATAGAGACAATATACACAGCTCACTGCCTGCTCACATATATTAGTAAGTTGCTATATGCTATTACACTTTATATCTTTTAAAACAAATATACGCTTATGTGCTTGCAGTTTGTATGATGAACTTAGAATGCAAATAAAAGGAGATGGATAGGAGTCATTTTCAGACAAGATTTACCTCTAAAGGAGCCCACAAAGCAGCAATTCATTTCATCACCTCTAGTCTGACAAACCACTGACATTAAAGTCAAAGGCATGTCCTAATCGTCACGCATGTAACCACTTTTTTCTTTTTTTTCACATTTGTATGCTAATCACGAGAAGCAAAAATAGACTTAGATTGGAAATCAAAGATTGGTTGTATACAGGTAATAGAGTGCTTGAATGCTTTATTTAAAGATAGAAGCTCTTGAACCAGGCTTTATTATTGAACTAAGACTATCTATCCTTTTTGACACTTTTTAAATTAAGTTCTTCCTCTAATTTATGTTTTTGTCAGCTTTCTTCCTATACCTGGTTTTAAACTGGCTTTCCCCCCACCCCCTCTCTAAGTAATAAACTACTCTGAAGCAGAGAAAAAAATTTTAATGACCCTAGAAATTCAGATTAACAAAATGGATCATTTGTAACAGCCACAGAATTATGATTCCTTCTGAAATATCTGTGCAGAAATTTTTCCTGATACAAAATTTTATGCACTCTCTCTCTGACATCTCTCTGACCTACCCCTTTTAAAAACACAGTAGTTACAGTACCTGTTTAGTAAGATCAAACACCGAAAAGTGAAGAGGTTTGGGGACAATTTTGAGGCTCATGTGAAAAAGCTTCTTCTTTTCCCTTTTGAATTAGGCAAGACAAGCTCCAACAATTGTTAACATATCAGATAGAAAATAGTTGGTGGAAGCTGGACTTGCACCACCGGTTTCTGCCTTCCTCCTCACTGTATGCTCAACCTGCCTCCTTATTATTGTTAAGCCAGCCTGCCTCCCAGTATGTTCTGCATCCCACCTGACTTCAGCAGCATTTGAGAATGCTTAGGACAAACAGAACAAGGGAGCAGCTGCACCGCAATGAGTGGTGGCAGCCAGATAATCTACTATGATGTCTTGTTGGAAAAAAATCGGGACAATGTAATTTCCCCAACTTGACACAACCCCTGCCTGGAAAACACGAGCCAAACTTAACATGCAAATTCTTTGCTGCTTGGCATCATTCTGTTTTAACATTGTGTGTATAGGAAAAAAAATAGTAGTGCAATGCTAGGGGAAAGTAGAATTTCAAATTGCTTAGATTCAATTAAGATTTGGGAATCAAAAGTTATTTAAAAAATCACAATAGGCTGTTGGTTACACATTTCCCCTCCAAAGTTATTTGATTTCCCAACAAAGAAATATCTGTCATTAAAGTCTGGTTGATTTCCACTAATGGTATGCTTCTCTTCTCCCACATTACGTAAGCTGCTGCTTCTGCTGAGAATGCTTTTACCTCTTCTCTGTCCAGAGTTATATAACCATCCCTCCAAGTGCAGGCCTAAGGCCTCTGCAGAAACTTCATATACCACCTGTTTCTCACCACCTAACGCTCTGTTCACTGGAGGGGCCAATAGCACAATGAACACAGAATGGGCAAGCCAGAGCCAGCCAGCCCAGGCTCAAGTTGTGACTCTGTGAGTACTGGCTGCATGGCCTCCCCACTTCTAGAGTGTAGCAATACTCTACACTCTAGAGTGTAGTTCTGCCTTCTCAAGTTGTTGCACTAGAATAAAATCTGGCACATAGTAGGCACTATAATAGTATGTGTTAAATAAACTAAATTCAATACATATGATCCAATATAAAAGAATTAAGTCAGACAACTATTTATTGACTAACCATGAGAAATCATAGTGTAGATGCTACAGAAAAGTATCTCATGTCTTAAAAAAGATAGCAGTCTAGTACAGGATCCAAAACAACTGTGCAGATAAGTGTTAAATAAAATAGAATGAATATTAGAATTTTTTCCAAGAATGAATTTCAAAAGAAAGTATCAATAAGGTATAACTGAAATGCAAAGAAAGATGAAGTTGCAATTAGTTGAAGAAATTCTAAAAGCTTAATGTAGAATGGCATTTAATTTCTCTTTGAATATTACTAAAATTTTAATAATGAGATAATAACGCATGAGTCAGAGAGACAAATGGAACAGAACTGATACCCCACGAACAGACCTTAATTTATGTAAGAATTTATGTACAAAGAAGAAAGTATCACCTTGACTCTACAGATATCACCCTCACGCCCAAGAAAAAATGGTGCCAGATAGCACAGGAACCAAGACTGCTGGCTTGGGGATGCAGAGCCTGCTGGACTGGGCTCAGATCCTGGCTCCTCCACTTCCTAGCTCCATCACTGTAGACTAGACACTTAAAGCCCCTCAGCTCCTGTTCTTTGTCTCTAAGATAAGATACTAACAACAGTATTATCTCATTGATTGTTGTAAGGATTAAATTAAGCAGTGCATGTAAAGCAGTTAATACTTGCTCAATAAACACAGTAAATGACGAAGTTATATATTTTGTTTTGTTATAATAAAAAAATTTAATATTAAATGGTATTTCTTACCTATAATCATAATAAAAATGAATTTCAGAGTAAACTTTTAACTTAGGACTTAAAGTTTGTCTAGAAAAAAAATTTGTTCTAAGAGGGCTAGGGTTCTAAGAATAGAAGCAATGGAAGAAATTATAAACAACAAAAAATAATAGGTCTGATTTTCTAAGATTTAAAAAGCTAAAGGTATTTGCATCAAAAATATTATAAATTGTAAAAGTTACTAATAAAGAAGAAATATTTGTAACATACTTATAATATGTAAACAGCTCATAGTGTGTGTGTGTATGTATATTCTAAATTCAACAGTAAAGTGACAAAGGCTAGAAAATGACAAGTCACATACCAAGAAAGCTAAATGGGCACTTTCTCTAAAATGCCTATTGTATACACTGAGGAAAGGTTCTGATCATTACAGATCATGAACAAATGGTTTCTCCCTGAGCTAATGAGAGCTGCACATAGAAGTTAATTAAGACCAGGGTTTCTCTTCTGAAAGTAATTGACAACAGTATAAAGAACTTTATCTTTTTTCCCCAAATGATTGTTTTATCTTCTGTAACCTAGTTCTTATTTCCTCTGGACCCAGCTACCTACTTCTTAATCGACAACAATAGGAGGAGATTGAGACCCTGACTCATGCCAGGCCACTGGTGCATTGTCAGAGGCTCCACTGGCCCTGCCTTTAGCTATAGGAGGGTCCCCCGAGTCACTGTAGGGCCTGGAAACAGCACAGTTCAGTTTTGCACGTAATTCAATGACCAGAACACAGTCCTGGGCCAGAATTAATGCAAGAAAGGCTGTGTGCCCAGAAGAGGAAATGTAATTGGTGAGCATCTAGCTGGTCTCCGCCACGTTATGGTCCAGACAAACGATGAGATGTTAAGTAGTAGTATAAAGTGATATTTCTGAAGATCATTCAATGACATGGAAAAAGAGTCATATTTTAGTAGTTATTTAAAAATGATGGAAAATATAATTAGCATGAAGCTAATTAAGTACATAGTATAATTGATAAGACTAAAAGTAATATATCGAAATATTAGCAATTGATAAATTATGAATATCTTACATTAACTTTTCTAATTTTCTCTTTTTTCCTGTGTACAACGAGCATGCATTACACTTATTTAAAAAATTTTAAAAAGAATAAGAAAGTTTCCTTTTAAGATGGATATTTGAGCCTAGCATTCAAATCCTCTTATCCATTACTGGAAAAATAGAAAAGCATGGGTCCACCAAATGACATAAAATCATGTCTAGTCATTTACCATTACCTTTAAACGTATTCTTTTTTGCATCTTATACTTTTTATGTGAGACATTGTTTCTATCTAAAATAGATAATTAATAATTGTAATAATATTTTAAATTTCTGATTGTTTCATTTTTTTTTTTCAAATCTTCAGTGTCACTTTTTAAATATCGGGCTTCATTCTCATATTTTTAAGCTTCTCTGTTCTATATTAAAACATATTAAACCTACCTATTTTATATTCTAAATCTGACAGTTACACTATATGACACATGTTCAGACTGAGCTTTGCTTTGTTATTCTTGTGATTTCCTTTAGAAATTTAAAAATGCAAGTCCATGAGTCTTGCAGAAATTTTTGCAGACCTACCTAAAATAGCATTGCTTCTGAGCAGGTTTTCATGTGCATTCCGGCTAATCACCTAAAACCATCATCAACCTAAGACCATTTTATATTTAGTTCTCAATTTCAGCTTTTCAACCAGGCTACAAGTGGGTGTGAAAGCCAGTTCTGGGTTACAAATACTCATGGGAGTTTATTTTTTTCCCACAGGGTTCTGGTCAAGTCATGCTATCCTAATCTGTGTTCACCCTTTTGTGAGTGTGTAGCCCACGAGGCCCTAGCTCTAGTGAGTCCAGGATAGATTCCTTCCCTCCAGCCCATTAGGAATCACAGAAGTTCCTGGTCTCAAAGAGCTGGCAGATAACCATCTTAGGGCTGAAATTACTTTGACATTTTTGATCAGTTCTTTGAGGTCCCTGATTTTAAATTGTTTTAAGCCTTCTTTTAGTTCCTTTTGTTTATCTAGCTCAGTAATATATTTCAAAACACAGTTAATCCAGCTTTTTTGGTTTTTAAAATGGTTTCCAATGGGAGGGTATGAAAGTTAGTTTGTCCACCAGGCTGCTCAAGAGAGAAGTGTTTTTTCTCTATTTGTAATCTCTTATTTATTAAGCAGGGTAATGAGGTTATGGTTGTTCATTACATTATTATACAGATTGCTGTATACTTGAACATTCGTGAAAAATAATTTAAAAAATCTAAGCATTAAACTCAAGAAGATAGAAAAAATCCATATTAATGAAAGTAGATGGAAGAGATGACTAAATTCTTAAAACGTTAAGTAATTTAGAGAACAAAAAATTAGGTAGAGATATAATAAACAAATTTAAGTAGGCTTTTTGATTGTTTGTTTGTTTGCTGAAATCTGTGAAATAGACTAAGGATTGAAAAACTATGGCCTGCAGGCCAAATCCTGCCTGCAACCTGTTTTCGTATGACACTCAAGTTCAAATGGTTTTTACATTTTCAAATAGTTGGGGAGAAAATAAAGAATAATATTTCATGACACATGAAAATTATATAAAATTTAAATTTTGTTGTCCATAATAAAAGTCTATTGGAACCCAGCTATAACTCATTCATTTACATCCTGTCTCTGGCTCCTTTCATGCTATAAGAGTGGAGTTGAATAGCTGCTGCAGTAGAGACCACATGGTCCACAAAGCCTATATATTTACTTCCTGCCCTAAAGAGAAATGTGCTGAACTCTGAAGTAAACACACTTCTGATATAATTGCCAGAAAGAAAGATTGAGAGAGAAAGAGAAAGAGAAAGTAAAGATACACAACACCACACATTAAACAAGGAACATAGACACAAATACTGAAAAGATTTAAATATTATAGCCCTCTTTGAAAGTCACTTTGAAAATATTAATTAAACAAATTATTTTCTAGGAAAATACACATTACTGAAATGTTATTTCCTTTTTATGCTAAATAATTATTATTGTTGTTTCAAACTTACATTACTAAAATTTTCAGACTTACTAAAATGTTATCAGGAAGAGGTAGAATGTCCACATAGCTTGCTAACAATGGAAGAAATGTTTAAAGTTGTCATAGAGACATAATACTTCCTTCCTTTCAAAATGGCCATATGTGCTAATGTTTGACCAGCAGGTTACCTCAAATCAAATAATTTCTAATTTATTCAACTCTTTTGAAGTATAAATTAGAAAGAAAATCTTTCAACATGTTTTTCAAAATTAATGTAGCACTGATACTAAAATATGAAGAGGATAGCACAATAATAGAAAATTCCTGAAAAATAATCAAATGAAAATAACCATATAGTTAAAGAATGATGTGATTTTAAAACAGTATCTTTTCTAAAAACATGGGAAAGTTTTTAACAAGATATTTATTAACATGTTTGATTATATTACTAAATCATAGGGAAAATGTCAAACTATCATCCTAATATATGCCAAAAGTGCATTTGATAAAATTCAAAATTTATTGTTCACAAAAACTCAAACAAGAAGTGATATTTATTCCTAATCTGATAAAAGAGAGTCTATCTCAAACCAACTGCCAATATACACATAGTTAAGACATTAGAAACATTTCCAATTAAATAAGAAAAAATATATTAGCGTTACATTATTCAACATTTTCCTATAAGTACAATTTGATGAAATATTAGAAAATCAGTAGAAAATCCATTATTTTGCAGATGTTATTATGCCTACTTGAAAAATCTCAAAAGAATTAATTTAAAAATGATGAGACATAGTATGAATGCCTTCCTTCCTTATTTCTACCCTCTCTCTGTCCCTCCCTCTTCCTTTCCCTCCCTCCTTTCCTTCCTTCCTTCCTTCCTTCCTTCCTTCCTTCCTTCCTTCCATCCAACTTGACACTAGATGTCAGAGTCTAAGAGGGTTGAGAAAGGTGTCCTAGTAAGGAGGTGATATGGTCACAACCTGGCAAGGCTACTGTAGTCCAGACAAGGTGAAGGTGGTGTCTACACAGTGCAGGGATTATGGATGGCTGGCATGGAGTGACAAAGGCTTTCCACAGTGTTACTGCTGTGTCCCACCAAGGGTCTCCAAGCCTCTGGAGGGCATCTACACAAAGGAGGAGCAGCAGCCTATCTGGGTTTGTGAGGAGGTCATCCACATGGGGTTCAGAAAAGGTTGAGGGTGGAAGCAGTGAAAGAGATTGGTTAAATAAAGGGGTGTTAAATAAATAAAGAAAAATGTTGAAGATATTAGAAATCATATATATTACTGAGAGAAGAGAGTTACAGGTGAGGAAAGGGAGAAAATTAAAATAAATCTTATCATGCTGGACCGGATTTGGAGGTATAGGGTATAAATCATGGTTTTAATATATGTATATAAATAGATGTATAAATACAAATTCCAATGGTGTGTGTGTGAGTGTGTGTGTGTGTGTGTGTGTGTGTGTGTGTGTGTATCCTAACATATATATCTTTTCCAATGCCTCCATAGAAATGGGCACACCTAGCACCTACATCTTGGTTTTTATATCATTATACACTAAAAAGAACTGGGGCTCCTTAGTGAAATGGCTGATACCAAGGCTGTGGCAGGGGCAGAAAAGTACAAGGTGAACTTGAAATGTTTTGTTGGGTCAAAGAATTATGGAATCTGTCAAAAAGACACAATAGCCAGTTGGAAGGTGTTCTCCTGCTGACCATGTCTGGGATAATTTGAGCATCAATATAATGTTTGTAACTTATAACACCTCAGCCAATGAATCTACACAGGTATAAAAATATAAAGAAATAACTGGAGAAAACATCTCTTTCATAGAGTAGAATGTACATAGAAGGAATGATGCCATTAGAAAAATTACTATTTGGCAATCATAATAATTAACTAAGCAAAAAAGCATCAAAAGATGCTAAAAACTACTGGGTGAAAGTTTTACAACAAACTTTCTTACTTAATCTCAAAGTACCCCCTTCAAAGACATTTTATTTATTATAAAGGAAAAGAGGAAATTATTGTATAGAAATCTCGTAGCTATTACCTCATATTAGTTTTTTAGGGCTGAAGTGTCTGATTACCACAAATTGAGTGGCTTAAAATGACACAAATTCATTCTCTCACAGTTCTGAAGGTTAGAAGTCCAAAGTCAAGGTGTTGGCAGGGCCAAGCTCCCTCTGAATGTTCTACAGGTGGGTCCTTCATTGTCACTTCTAGTTTCTAGTGATTTTTGGAAATTTTTAGTGTTTCTTAGCTTTTAGACACATCACTCCAATATGCTTTTGTCATCATGTGGTCTTCTTCTCTCTGTGTTTCTGTTTTGAATTCTCTCCCCTCTTATAAGAACACCAGTAATTGGATTTAGGGTCCATCCTAATCCAACAGGACCTCATCTTAACTTAATTACATCTTTAAAGATCTTATCTCCAAATGAGGTCACATTCACAAGTAGCAGGAGTTAACACTTCAACATATCATCTTGGGGAATACAATTCAACCCACAATGCACCTTAATCAAGAAATCAAAGTGAATATCAGTAATGAAACAGACAGAAATCATGTACCACCTCATAGGATGCAATATTTACACAATAATATAGCATTGCTTCTGTGATGTTCCTGGCTAAGATTCATAAACTGAATGTAATTATGAAGGTACTGAAATTCAAATTGACAAATATTCTATAAAATGGTTTATAATATTCAGAAGTGTCAAGGTCATGGAAGTTAAAAAAAAAAAAAAAACTTAGAAACTATTCCAGATTGAAGGAGTCTAAAAAGGCATAACACTAAATGTAACGTTTCATCCTGGATTAAATCTTTTTCCTATAAAAGACATTATTGAGACAATTGGTAATGCTTGAATGGGTTTTTCCCATCATTACATGGTAGATAGAAATGCAACAAGTTAATTTCCTGATTTTGGTTATAATTTACTATATTGTGATTTTGTCCTTACTTGTAGGAATTACTAAAGTATTTGAGGTGATGAGGCATTACATAGGTAAATTACTCTAAAATAGTTCTAAAAAAAAATACCCAATGTATTATTTATGTATCTTTTCTGTAATTCTGGAATTATTTAAAAATAACAATCACTTTAGCATAAAAAAAGAAGGAAAGTTATAAAATAACTGAGGGATATACAATAAATTTAGTTAAATGAAGAAATATACTATGTTCCTAAATGGAAACAATCTACATATGTAAAATAAAATTATCATATACATTTTAAGCAATTCTAATTCAATGCCAACAAGATTTTTTCAAACCAAGTAAATCTGAAGTAATTAGTGTGCAAGTACCTACACGGACATACACATACCTATATTTATAAAATAAAAAAATGATGTAATAAATTTAACATCTGAGAATTAAGATATACTATAAACTATATTAATTTAAGCAGTTAAATGAAGTTTTACAAATCCTTTAGATCCGGGAGTATCAATTCTAGACGTTTATTCTGTGGAAATTATTTTATATTACTCAAAAAAATGTA
>NW_006443225.1:260898-319357 GCF_000325575.1 Pteropus alecto
ATATATATAAGGATATATATGTATATGTATATGTGTATATATAGTATATAGTAATGTATATATGTATATGTATATATATATATATATAGTATATAGTATATATATATAGTAATATCTAAGTAACATTGCTAGAAAATGATTTACACCAAAGTAGATTGATGCATTTAAGACAGAAGATTATTTCCTCCTCTTGTAAAAAAAATTTTCACTTTAGTTTTCTGGAAAACTCGTTTAGTTTTCCTCCTAACTCAGTGGGCACTACTGCATCTACTTCTCCTTTGCTGTTTTCTCCTAGTCAATCTCACTTTTATCTGTGGGAGTACATCAGGCTTTGGTCCTTGGATTCATTTCTTTATTTATATTCATTCTTGTATTTATATCCTCAAGTCTCATGGTTTTAAATATAATCTCTCTACTAATGACTCTCAAATTTGTAGCTCCAACTTGGATCTCTCCTCTGAACTCTAGACTTGTATATTAAATGGCCTATTTGCATTTCCTCTTGAGTGTGAAATAGATATCTCAATGTAACACCTCCAAATGTGAAGTTCTCCTTTTCCCTTTCCCATACCTGCTCTGTCCTTAGCCTTCCTCATCTCAATTAATGACACCCCATCTTTCCAGCTGCTCAGTACAAAAATTGAAAAGCCATCCTTGACCTCTTTCTCTTTCTCCTTCCCCACATTCATCTATCAGCAAATCTTAGAGCTCTTTTTTTTTTAATCTCTTACCCAGATACCACACCTCACTATTTCCATGATGCCCACTCACCGTCTTGTTGCAAGTTCCATGATCTCTTGCTTGCTTAGGCTATTGCAATTCCCTAACAGGGCTCCTCACTTCCACCATTGCCTCTTTACTGTGTTTTCTCAATCTTATAGCCAGAATGTTCTTAAAAAAGTGTTCATCAGATAAATTATTTCTCAATTTCTTTAGACACTCTCCAACTTTTTCTGAGTGAAAGCCCTCATCTGTACAGTAGCCTCAAGGCCAAGACCCAGTGGCTCTTTATGACTTGCCTGATGCCCATCCACACTTGCCTGGACACACTGATGTGTGTACCCTTTCCACCAAGTCAGTGTGGTTGACCATCCTCTCAGCCCAGAATGTCCTTTGCCTATATCTCCAATGCTCCTTCCCTCATCTCCTTCAAATTTTTGCTCAAATGTTGCCTTTACAATGAATCCCATCTAGCTGTCTGAAATGAGATGCTAATTTGGTGCTTCTTCACTCTGAACTATAAATCCTCCTTACAACAATCACATTCTAGCAGGCTTCATAACTCACTTATTTATTCTGCTTATTTTCTGGCCCCTCTGCTGGGATGCAAAAATCTTAAAGGCGGGGATGTTTATTCCCTGTGTTAAGTGATGTGCAGAACATGATGGCATTGAGAGATGACCTATAAATTTGTTGCAACAATGAATACATGAAAAACAAATGCAAAGGGCATTGTGTGCCAAGGTGGGAGTGTATACTAAATTGGTGTGATGGGGGAAGAGAAAATCCATACAAAATGTTTCTTAAAATATGATGGGATTGGGTTGTACACTAGGTAGATTAATGTGTTTAACAACTTGAAAAATAAAGTACAAAGAGAGAAAAAGATGATATTTGGTGGAATATAATACACCAGAAAGAAGGAATGAAAGCCTGAAAGGGCAATGGTGAGAGTGGAAGCCAGAGGCCCTGAGGACTTCAGACTTACCTCATTTAATTACTGGGTTATAACACAGTTGATAAAAAATAGGTATAAATTAACTATATTTCCCAGACTTTGATGTGAGTGACCTAGATGATGATGATGACTGTGTGGAGTGCACAGGTATTTGGTAAGAGAGCTCTTGGGACAGAGAACTCAAAGCACTCTTCTGGATTAAAAACATTAAGATGCATGTGGGAAATCCAAATCAAGATCTACAGAGGGCCATTGAGAAAGTGGTTCTGGAGCTCAAGAACTAGGTCATGTTGGAGCACTGAATATGGGGGTCACAGACAAAGAACGAAGCTTTAAAAGTAAATGGATTTTTAAGGGAGAAACGTATGTATCAAGTAGAAGTTCTTGGTCCTGGAATTAACAAGTAAAACACAAACAAACAAAAATCTCTTCTATTTGCCAAATGTGTAAAAGAGAGTCTAAGTACTGGAAAGATTAATCTTGTAACCTTTCTTAATTCTATGTTTAGTAGACTTAGTAGATTTAGATATGATATGAGATATATTTAATATACATATTTGTAATATGGTTAGGTATATTTAGATATTAGATTTAGTATGTTTACCAGTCCAGGATTTATTTGAAATGTAAACTAGGATCTATATGTTTCCTAGGCACAGCTTTCAAACCAAAGTTGGGCTACACAATAGAAAACTTTAAAATGTGTGCTGCTAGGGTTCTGACCTAAGAAGTAAATATACTGGGGTAATTTTAGACCATAAATTATGTAAAGTTGCCAGTATTCGTAAAGCAACTCCCTAAGTACAGTTGTTTGAGTTTTTCTAAATTCTGAAATTCAAATGTGAATATCTTGAGAAGGCAAACAGTGAACACAACTCAGCCTTCTTAATGATTTGAGGAATTCTGTTACCATCCCACTTTGTGTTATTCTGTTGAATTCTACGTCGAAAGGTAAACCTTAAAAATCTTGCCATTTGCGACAAATGGATAGACCTGAGTGAAATTAGTCAGACAGAGAAAGACAAATACCATATGATCTCACTTATGTGTGAAATCTAAAAACAAACAAACAAACAAACAAAACAAACTAATAGATACAGAGAACAGACTGGTGGTTGCCAAATGCAGGGGGTAGGGGTGGTTGAAATGGATGAAGGTGGTCAAAAGGGATAAACTTTCAGTTATAAAATAAATAAGTGCTGGGGATGTAATGTCAACATTGTGACTATAGATAATAATACCATAAAGTGTATTTGAAAGTTAAGAGAGTAGATCTTACAATTTCTTACCATAAGAAATAACGTTTTGTAATTATGTGTGGCGATGAATGTTAACTGGTCTAGAGATGACAGAGCCAACAACCACCATGACCACATTCAAGATCCATCTCAGGCTCCAGCCAAGGTCAGCCTCTTCCAGATTGAAAATGCCGATGACTTTAGACCTCTAAACCAACCATGGCTCCCATTATTCTCCAGCCCCATCTTCATCTAAGTCCTCACAACATTCAGCTGCCACTCTTCCCCCTTTGCATCTTCCCTCTCACCTATTGTACGACTATCTATCTTTCCTCTGCCTGGGCCCCTCTCCTGAGCCCAGAGCCTCAGGGATCAGCACATCCATTATATTCTCTTGACCTCTGAGAAAGCCAACCAGCCTTGATTTTAAAACAGTTTGGGTCTTACTAAGCGATATAGACCTTGTTTTCTAAAAGAAGTGTAAAACTGGGCGGGAGGGCAGGAAGTGGGGAGGTGTGAATCTACTGGTAATGGTGAGAAGGTGCTGACAGCAGGCTTCACACCACTTCTCATAAAACTGAAGTGTCAATGGGGATTCTCTATTTTGAAAAGACATTTTATTTCTTCTTTCATATATGGCCAATGCTCTGATTCTACATTGCTTATGTAGAGATAATAGGCTAAAATAATCAAAGTAGTGTTTGATTTCATTATTCTATTCTACCCTTATATAGGAATAAAACTAATTCTATGCAATAAGAGAATTAGAAAGACATGGCCATGTTTCCATGGTGATCCTCTGTTCTGATGTGGTATTAGAAGAAATAATTTGTTAAGAGATTTCATTGTAAAGACAATGCATTTTAAATACATATAATGATCCTTCATTGATCCAGCAACTTTGGGAAAAGAGACACATCACTAACCTATCTGATATTCACATGGCTGACTCCTTCACCTCACCAAATCTTTACTCATCCTTCATCCACCAAATCTTTGCTCATCTTTCCTACCTGGACATTTATTGAATATTTCACATTGTACCCATTCTCTTTAAAGTGTTTTGTTTGTCTGTAATGCTCATCACCTTCTAACATATTCTTTAATTAACTTACTATTATTTTATTGTCAGCTTTCTTCCACCAAAAGATTAAGTTCCAAAAGCCAACCTTTTCCCTATTTTATCCCTGATATAAATACCAAGAACAGTATCCAAAATAGAGTAGTGTTAATAAATATTTGTTTTAAAAAAAGGTATATTTAAAAATACTGCAAATGAGCTATTCCTGTCAAGAAAATTTAAATTTAAATTGTTTTACTTAAAAATCTTTCTCATGTTTTCTTGGTATGCACATCCTAATTATTTGTTCTTTCTTTGATTATAGTCCAAGTACTCGATTCAAACAAAAATAAATCTTCCTTTTAAAAATTATTACAGAAATTACTAAAGTCTGACATCACTCTGAAACATAACTACTACAAGGTATCTGTTGTATACCCTTCCAGAATCTTCTCTACTTATTTATATACATAGACCATTAAGAATAATTGTGGTGTCATGAAAATGGAAACAAATAAACAAAAAAGCTAGGGTAGCAAAACTTATACCAGAAAAAACAGACGTTATAACAAAGCCTATAACAGGAGACAAAGAAAGACTCAGTAATCTCACTTCTGGGTATTTTCAAAAAAAAAAAAACAAAAACCAAAACACTACTTCGAAGGGACATGTAAATCTATATGTTCATTGCAGCATTATTTATAATAGTCAAGATATGGAGGTGACCTGGGTGTCCATTAATGGATAAATGGAAAAGAAAAGATAGTACAAATATACAATGGAATGTTAGCTAGCCATTAAAAAAAAAAAGATAGATCTAGAAGGTATTGTGCTGAGTTGAGTGAGACAGAGAAAGACAAATGTCATATGATTTCACTTACATGTAGATACTAAAGAACAAAACAAAACAATACACACAAACAGAAAGAAACTCATAGAAACAGAGAACATTTTGATGGTTGCCAGATGGGAAGAGAGTCCGGGGTGGGAGATTGAAAATGGTGAAGGGATTAAGAAGTACAAATTGGTAGTTACAAAATATTCATAAAGATGTAAAGCACAGCATAAAGAATATAGTCAATAATATTATAATAACTACATATGGTGTCTGATGGGTACTAGATTTATCGGAGTGATCACTTTGTATGTTACATCAGTGACATACACCTGAAACTGATATAATATTATATGCTAATTGTAATTAAAAATAAAACAATTATTAAAAAAATATATCTATGAGAAGGCATAATTCAGCCAATGATAACAGCATTAGTGATAACACAAATATTTTCTAAATTCAGCTAATGATTTGGAAATTCTTAGAATGGTATAACAAATCACTTAGACCTCATAAGTTATTATACCTTTGGACTATAATTTATATCACAGGATAAGCATTTTATGATTTTTCTAGTTACAGAATGAATGGAAATAGATGTTTGACTTTTGATTTTAAAAAGAATGTGGTGTTTTGTGTGTTTTTTGGTGAATGGCATCAGATTCTATAACTTAAATGTGTCAAGTGTGCATACATATTACAACACATAGGTTAATTTTAAATTGCTAATTAGAATCTCATTGTGTAAATAAACCAACATTTATTTTTAGTTACTCCCTTAACCATGGACATTTAGGTTGTGTGAACATTATTAAATATGCCTCACTTTGTTCACTTGCAAGCATTCCTTGAAAGTGTATACCAGGTAGTAGAATTTCCAGGTAATAGCACAGGCAGATTTTAAATTTTAGCAGTTACTGACAAAATGCCATCTGGATGCCTGTGCTAGCTTATCTCCCCTCAGCAGCACATGACAGCTCTATGACCAGATTCTCACTGACCCCTGAGATTAGCAAACTTTATAATTTTTTCAAAACTCTTTATACTTGTGTAAAATTGGCAGTTTTATAATGCTGAGTCTTCCCATAAACATGATATCACTCTACATTCATTTACATTTTATTTTATGGATTTCATTAATTTTTTATAGTTTTTACCATAAAGACTATTATTATTTTTGGTTAGGTATTATCATAGACACTTTTTATGTACTGTTACTATTTTAAACATATCTTTTTTTTTCTATTACATTTTCTAACTTGCTATCATCTATGTATAGAGAAGCTAATAATTTTTCCATTGCTAATGTGATCTTTTCAGAATCTGTCAGTCGGTTCTGTGTGTCTTTCTAGTTCAGTAGCTGTGTCATATGCCTATAGTACTGCTCCTGTCCAATATGTTTGCATCTTAAAACTTCTTGTCTTACCATGTTAATGAGAATTCTAGGATCATAGTGGTGAGAGTGAGCATTCTTGACTTAAATGGGGATTTTTCTAAAGTGTGAGAAAGATTTCTTCTCTTTGCAGCTCATGAAGAATGTTTATTATGAGTGAGCGTTAATTTTTGCAAGTATTCTTTTAATCTGAACTTCAATTAATCTCTTAATTTGGTGAATTTGGTTACTATTTTTAGAAAACCATCTTTTGATTTTGTTTTCAGTGAGTTGAACAGTGGCTTCCCAAAAGATCTGTTCACATCCTAACTACCAAAAGCTAAGAATTTGAACTTATTTGAAAAAAAGAGTCTTTGCAAATATAATTAATTTAATGATCTTCAGGTGAGGTCATTCCGGATTATCTGAGTGGGCCCTAAATTTAAAGACAAGTGTCCTTATAAGACAAAGAAGAGAAGAAGACCCAGGCACAGAGGAGAAGACCATGTGAAGACAGAAGCAAAGTTTGGAGCAATGCTGCCACAAGTCAAAGGATGCTTGGAGCCAATGGAAGCTGGAAAAAACAATGATGGATCCTCCTTTAGAACTTTTGGAGGAAACAGTTTTGTGACACCTTGATTTCAGACTTCTGGCCTCCAGAACTGTGAAAGAATAAATTTCTGTCATTTTAGAAACTAATGCATTTGCCAACACTGCTCTTTCTCTCTATCATTATATTCCCACTTTCTCTGAAATTATCTGTTTAATTTCTAAAATAAAAATTTGTAAAATATCAGTTATTTTTAAATCTTTTTTTGCCTAATAGATTCATTTAAGGCTATAAATTTCTCCTCTTGCATTCTAATTTGGTAATATTTTACAGGATTGAATACATACAGCTTTGTTTCTAATTCTAAATGGTTTGTCATCTGCATTTAACTTTCTTCATGATAAAAATTATTTAGAAACCTTAGGTATATGCAAATTTTGAGTATATTTTAATTGTAGGTTTCTAAATTCATGTTGTCAGTGAAAGTGCCCTGTATGTAATTATTTTTTTTATGGATTTTCTGGAAATAAAATAAAACTTTAGTTAAGCAGGATGTGATTTTTTAAAAGATTTTGTTCAATGTGGCATATGTTTTTTAAATCATATTTACTTTTATTTGATACAAAGAATGTTTGTGTATACATGTACATACTAGTTAAAATTACTTAAACTATATATGTATATACATATATATGTTTGTATGTGTATATATCACTTGGATCCTCTAAACTATGATAGGTTTTTATCTACTAGGTCTGTTATTATCTGAGAAATAAATGCCTGCTATATTTTATTATGATTGTAGATACATCTTAAGTTTTTTCAATTTTTTCTTTGTATATTCCAGATCTAGGTTTTTGATGCATAAATATGTGCCTGAAACACGTTTTTTCTTTTTTCAGTTTATTTATTATAAAATATCTCCCTTTATATTTTATAAAAATTTTTACCATAATTTCTACTTTGCTCTATAGTAATTGATTTGGTCACTAATGCTGTATAACAAACTACTTCAAAGCTTAAAAGTGTAAAACAAGAAATATTTTATGTGGTTCATAGTTTTACAGGTCAGGAATTTGGGAAGGGCTCAGCTGGCCAGTTCGTAACTGGGGTCTCTCATGTGGTTTCAATCAGATGTTGACTGGGGATGGCCTCATCTGAAGGTTTAATAAGTTGGACTCACATGGCTGGCAGTGCTCAAGGGGCTCTTCACCCCTGCACTTGCATGACCTTTCTCCAGCTCTGTGGTCTCAGGATAGGCAGATTTCCTCCATGGCAACTGGCTTTCTATAGAGTGGACATTTCAAGAGCACCAGTTGGAAGCTACATGGCCTTTTCTGACTGAGTCTTGAATTTCATATATTATAGAAATGTCTAACCAATGTACTGCAATGTACTGTATACCTGAAACTAATAAAAAAAAAATCACACATGCAAAAAGAAAGTCACATTGCATCACTTCAGCCATATCTGATTAGACGAAGCAATCACAAGCTCTCCCAAATTCAAGGGGAGGGAACATAAAACCCCTATCTCTCAGTGATAATAATGTCATAAAATTTGGAGGCCAAATTTTAAAACATCACATAATACTCTAAATATTTTGCTTTGAGATACATTAAGTACAAATAGAAAGTATAGAACAGTTTATATGGTTTGCTATAATTTGCGTTTTAAAAAATATATACATTTGTATATGTATGTTTATATGTATGCAAAGAGTACGTTAGGGAGGACATTCAAGAAAGTGATCCTATAGTGGGCCTCAAGGCTGCTGGACAAGGATTGGAAGGAGACTGTATAGGAGACTTTGTGCTCTTGAATTTTTGAATACATATAAATAAAATTTAATTTAAAAATAAAAACTTAAGTTGTTTGCTGGGAGATGATATATGCAAAACACAAATTACAAAGACTTCTTTGTCAGAGAACTCCTACAAATTAATAAACACACATACAATATACCCTGTTTTGAAAAGGGTAATTCAAGGACACAAACAGTCAATCATTCAAGAAGATAGCCAAATACTTGAAAAATAAGATGCTCTATTTCACTAAGAATCAGGAAGGTGCTAAGTGAAATCACCACTAGAGGCTATCAGATTGGCAAACATTAAAAAGTACCATAATACCAAATACTGGTGAGGATACAGAACGAAGATGCTAAGACACTACTGTCAATTGCTACAAGTTTGAAAACAATTTGGTAACATCTGGGGAAGTTAAAGAAATACTACCTAGATAATCCATCAGTTCAGTAGCTGGAGATATAGCCTAGAAAAATTTTAGACTGTACACAAGAAGATATCTATAAGGATTCACGTGTTGTATTGTTTGTATTAATGTTAATAAATAAGTGCTCATCAATAGGAACATACTATGAAAAATAATTGGCTAACTCACCCCGTCACATTGTCTCAACATGTTTAAATTTAGTAAACATAATAAGAAGTGAAAAACATTTCAAGTTGCGGAAGGATTTCTTTAGTATGCTACTAATGACACAAATTTCCAAACTTACATAAAAACAGTGCCATATATTGTTTATGTCTATATACACGTGTGAGGAAAATATAAAAATCTGGACAGGAAAGTGGCACACCTATGGGAGGGAGACAAGGGGCTGGGGTCGGGCAGCAGCCCAGAGGAGGCTGGACTGTGTATGACCATTTAATTTCTTAAGGAGACAAAGATCTAAAGAAAGTGGGGAAAATATTAATGTTTTAATTATTAAATTTGAGTTCTAGTTTTAGCTGCATTTTTCTGTCAATATGAACTACTTTGATAATGAAAACTAGAAAAAAATTTAAAAGATCTATAAAATCTATCACTATTTAAATAATAATCTGGACAATTGACACAGTTTTTTAAATTGTGTTTGTTGTGCTGATTTAGGCTGATTTAGTGCTGATTTAGGCTGTTTGTTGTGAGAGTTTGCTGCAGACAGATGTAAAAGAACAGTCTCATTGTCATCTGGTAAGCAGTGACTTACTTTGGTTTGTTTCTAGAATCACAGAGTGATGTCACTGCAAGTCACCAACTATGTTACTCATGAGTTTCACAATTCCTGTGAGATACAATAGCAGAAAAATAACAAAGTTTTAAACAACGAGTCAATAAAATGTAATACGTTTTAAATATTTTTAAAAATCCCTTGCAGAGATTTATGCAGTAAAAGTGAGTCCTCATAATGATGTCATAACACTTACAATGCATCATTTGAATTATCATTAAACAGAACAAAGAGGTTCTTTGTTTCTATGTCTTTACCCACTAAACAGAACTTCTCTATCAACTCCTAAGTAATTAAATTAAAGCTATATTTTTAAAAGTTATTAAACTAGACACATTGCCTTTGTTTCTAGCATCCTGCTTTCCCCTCCCACCCATACGGTTACTGTAGGTGCAACCATTTTGTGCAATGTGATGCTACTTTCTTGGCATAGTTTACGCGATCAGAAGTGGGCAACTAACGAAGTTGGACAATTAGAATTCTTCTCCGAATTTTTTTGAAAAAGATATTCTGTAATGAGAGATGCATGAAGCCAGTACAGGAGTGGAAGGAGGAATAGAAAGTGGTGACACATGAGTGAGTTGCTTTCTCCAGTTTTTCCTAAGATCTTTATCCTTCGTGTGGCCCAGCTGTCCTGTAAGATATTCAAATTCTCTTCCAATAATTCCTCTCCTCTTTTTATTTACTTTATTTTTTCCATATTGAATTTAAGCAATGTGCAACAAATAAACTTATTCTTACTGGCTCTCATTTATTGTATATATAACAAAAAAATAACATTATAAAAAATATGTTACTGATATCTGATCAATTTTCTTTACATAAAAGTAACTCTAATCAAATAACTACTTCAACCATACAATAAAGAACAAATTTACATAAATTGACACTTTTTTTTCTCATAAAATATCCAACACAGTATCTCCTTTATAAGGATTAATCGTTATGCTTATTTGGAGACAGAGTTCAGTGTGATTACAAAACTGTCTTACTCTTTCACCTGAAATTATTTCTTTCCAGTAGAGTAATCAAATAAAGCACTAATTGTTTTAATATCCAAGGAATACAGCATTACCTTTGTAATCTAATTTATTTTTGTTAAAATAAGCATAGCTAAGTCATATCCTCAGACAAAGATAATACCCATACTCAAGAATTACTTTACAACAATATTGGCAACTATAGCCAATGATTTGGTGGGTTATTTAATATTTTGAAAATCTTGCATTATCTGTTACCATCAAAGGAATCAATAGTTATCGTTAGTCGATCATTCAATCAAAAGCTGTTTTTCAAGCACTGATTATTCACTGGGCATTGCATCAAGGTCTGAAACAGTGATATTTGTATAGTTTTTCTGAGAGACAACCTCTTGAAGGAACTCCTGGCCAAGAATCACATTCTACAAAATGACAGTGATGCAGTAAATCCATGGATGAGAGGGAAGGAACTAGGTTCTAGACACCAAAGCAATGTGTCTAGAATAATGAATTTTTTTAAATATTCATATGAAGTCAGGAGAGGACAAGAAGCTAGAGGTCTTGACTCTCACCCTTACTTTAACCACAGGTGCTCTATTTGATCAGGGTTTTAAGTCAAATTTTGTCATATATCAGCTTTATTACTTAGAACAATCTATATTACCTTTTTTTATGGTACTAACTGTAGAAATGATGTAGCTTATTCTAAGTAATAAAACTGATGTGACAAAACTGGACTTAATTCAAAAGATTGATCTTTACCTCTTTTGTGAAAGCAAAAAAATACATTTGGAAAATTAAGATGAGTGTATTATTCTTTAAGTTTTAAATGCCAGTCTAAGGACAAAGGATGTAATTTTTAAGCAACAAAGAACCAATAGGAGTTTTAAAGGGTGTAGTGCATGATCAAATGTTACTTTTTGAAAATTAATCAGCCTGCAATGTTCAGAACAAATTGTGAGGCAAAGTAACAGTGAGAGAGGGAGAGAAATAAGTAGGAGATGACCAAAAATAGCAGAGGTCTAAGGTAGGGGTAAAAATTATGTAGAGAGAAAGAAAAAAATATACATGATGAAGAACAGTAAAAAGAAATCATTGTAACGATGACTAATTTGTAGTTCCAACTCTAAGTAAATGAGAAAATAATAGCTCCACTGATAGAAATAGGAAAGTCCTGAGATCATTTGAAAGAGAATTATTTCAGCATTCCCAACTAAATCATCTATAAGTGCCTGATCCCGTACTGCTTAAAAAAGGACAGAAATTAACATGTTTGCATTGGATCTAATCTAAGAGTGGTTAATTTCTATATATACGAATGATATAGTCCCTATAAATACTATAGCCATGTATCCTGAATGTTGAATTAGAACAAGGTGTCTGTGTATTATTATAATTATTAATATATCACGCTAATAAATTAACATCAATACATAATTTTCAAAAGGGAAACAGTAAAAAGAGGACAGAAAATAACATCCTTGTGTTTTTTGATACAAAAGAATGACTTTTCTGGTCTTCAGAATCTTTATCTTAAAATTCAAAAAAAAAAAAAGTTCTATGCTTCTCTAATTTCCTTATTTCCAGATATAATTAGTTAGGAGTCTTCGCTAAGACTCTTTCCAGACAGGATTCCGCAATACTATTCTCTTTTTCAATCTTATCCATCCTCATTTAGGAATGACCAGGGTCCCCAAAGAAAAAGGATACTCAACTTTGCAAATAAACTGATAATGCACAACTGGCAGCTGGCCATATAATACTTGTTTGTTGGAAGTTCCAACAAACCTTACATTTTTCTCAAATGTTTCTTTTCAATATATCATTATAATGTCACTAAACTGCTTGTGAGAAAGCTATAAAACCTTAGGTTGAATTCTAACCTGACTTTAGACTCTCATCCTTAGTTACCTGGAGTCATATGTATAAAAATACAGCACAGACAAAATTTCAGAAACTCTATACCTCTCAAAATATGACATATATTTCCAACTCTTTATGTTTCTATCAGTGCAGTATAAATTCCAAAAACAAGGCTGAAATTTGATTGGCAAGTCTTGATCTTACCCATTTTGACAGTGGTAAAATACTTGATTCACTGTATAGCAATAGGAGAGAGGACAGAGGGAGTTTACAAGAACTGAAAATGAAAGAATCTACTACAGACATAAGTACAGAATGCTAAAAGCAAGACTTCTCTGGCAACTCTAAGTGCCATCATGTAGAAAACACTCAAAGGTGTGACCTTTGGTTTTGTGTATGAAGGTTTGTATGACTGAGTAGAACCACAAGATTCACATTTGCAATAATGAAAGATACATAGTCATAAAACTCATTCTGTATTAAAATTAACTAACTATATATTTAGACAGGTGAGGCTATAGACATTTTATAAATTTAGTAACAGAAGGCAAAGTCAATGGTGCCTCCTTTGTCCCAATAACAATGCCTAAAGATGTATCTTTTCAAGCTGGGAAGTGATAATCATGGAAAATTTATAGGAGGGATATATGAAAGGCAGCTCAAAGGCCCAGAAGCCATAGGGAACTGCACAATTTCATAAATACTGAAAAAGAATTACTGCAAATCCCCTACCAAGCCCATTATATGTGTCAGACCTCGGGAAATTTGAGAAAAGTGATTTAACGCCTGAGATGGTGACTGCCAAGAATGAATATGTCACAATTTCTCACAGGAGTGAGAAAACCATCACAGGGGCTGGTAGCAGTCAATCAACAGCCCATGAAGAGTCCACCGACCCAGGCCAAGTCCAAGTAGTGCTGCTGGGGACGCCAGAGAGGCAATGTTTAAGGGAACTGCACATCTCACCAAGGGATGCTGCTAGGGAAGAAACACTACAGTCTCCATTTGGGCTTGGTGTTATAGTTGCTTAGTCCACAGTTGATTGCAACCTCCTGCAGCTATATTAGTCTCACATGCAATAAAGGGCATAAAGGCATAGTAATCCTACAATAGTAATATCTGCAAATGTCAGAAAAGCTATCTACTGGTTAAGTCTACCCAGCTTTACTCAAAAGAGTAACAAGAATGTTTTCCTAATGAGGTCATTTCTGGGACTCTGCAATCTTCCATACAAATGGAATGTCTCATTTGGGTGGAGGTCAACTTCAGTGTAAGGTACTTTCTGTCAGTGCCTCCTATTTCTTGGATTGATTCATAGGGCAAGACTGGTCAGCCTTGCTCTTTCTTGAATTCTGTCCAGCTGTCTCCACTAAACAAGAGAGACGGTGTGTGTAGAACCCACTGGGCCTTGTTTCACCTGCATAAGAAGAAAATATACCACAGAGATTTTTTTTAAGTGCCATCTTCCTGTGGTCTAGATAGCAACTCAAATTTCCAAAATCTCTTTTTACTCTGATGCGCTCAGCAACTTGCTCATTCCATTGTAGAGCACCATGGTTTCATGTTTTTCAGGCAGCATTTTTCTCCATATTGTTTTAGACACGGTGCCATTATAATCACTTGCAATTGACCAGTAATTGTTGCAGAAGCAGGCCTCCCTCTGCCAGTGCCACCCAGTTGCTGGACTACACCCAGCTGAGTGCAATAAGTTCCAGAATCCAATCAAAGCTAAGCCCCATCAGTATCCAGGTTTCTCATTATGAAGTTGAGCCAATACTTGCTTCAATGCAATACCTCCCTCTTACTGAGCACACACAAAGGCACTCCATTTTAGCTGTGATTCAGGTCTCTGAAATACCTCTGTAGGAATAGTCAATAGGAGATTCAGCTATGATCATTAATTCATGTTCAAAGATTTTGTTTTTGTGATTGGTTTTATAACCGAAATGAATATGTGTACCTATATCCCATCTGGAAAGTGAGAATAATCTTAGCTCAAGAAAACAAAGCTAATGTGCATCTTATAGCCTTAGTAAAGTGAGGAAATAGCCCCAGAAAGGATAACTATCTCTGAGTATTCATCCTACTCTTGGTTTAGGATTAAATTGGAATCACGCACTGAAAGCACAGACATTCAACCCCGCACTAGTTAATTCTCAATAATGTTCCTATCTTCTAAGCTATTCAGTACTGAGCAATGTAGAGTAATAGGAACGAATGACAACTTACTAATAGGGTGATCTTGGCCAAACTACATAAACTGTTATATGTAAAATGGCATTGATAGGACAAAGCATCCTTATCATCAGATTATGACTCTTAAACAGAGTAGGTACTCAATATAGGATTGGTCCCAGAGATAACTTCCCACTCCTTTTATAACATTGACAATAATAATAACTGAGATTTATTGATTGCTATTGAGGAATAAACGTACTATGGCTCACACCCACAATTTAGCACAGGATTTTCATCCCTCCAGAATTTACAAAATCCCTACAGACTTGTAAATTACAACGCAAGCTCTCTTTGTCACCCAGTTCTGGTTAAGTAGTTCCTTACAGCACACACTCACTAGCACTTAGCCCTCCAGGCTCCTGTGTACATTATCCTGGGTGCATGTGACTTCATATATCCCTAAGAATGACACCAATTAACAAAATCAATTAACAAAAAAGATGTAAGCCTTTGAGAAATAATTTATATTTCAGTTTTACAAAAAAAAAAAAAAAAAATCAGCATTTTCCAGCAAGTGGACTGAGTTTGGATGTAAGTATGACAGACCGACTGCTGATAAACAGGAGAAGTTTCAGTCTGCTGGGTGAAGGATGTGTCATATTTTTCGGGTGGTTTTGGCTTTTCCCCAACCACTCCAGTCATTCACACTGAAACTTGGTAATGTGACTCTTTCATAAAAAAACTTTCCCTTCTCACATTTCATTGCTTTTTTAACAGAGCCTTTTGTGCCCTAGTTATTCATTTATTTCAGTTCATTTTTTTCTTTGATATTATTTTAGCTTTCTTCCTTCACACAGTATTTTTAAATGACTAAAAATATAAGAGATTGTTTTTAGAGGGACACCATGTGTTTATGTTTGTGTGTGTTTGTGTTCCTGTGTGTATGTGTGTCTTGTTCTGTGTGTGTATTTCTGTGTGTTTGTGTGTTCATTGGGAATGGTAAGAAATGACTGAGCTTTCAGAGTTAAAGGTGTTAATAGAGTTCTTACTCCCTGTGGGTGTAGGCCTCATGGAGACTTCACACAACCTTTAGCATATCTAAATATATGCTTTCATGATAGGAGAGGGTCTTCTCTAGGAATGTTCTTTGTTTGTGAAATCCTGAACTCTAAGGAAAACAAGGGTTGAATCCAAACCCTATTTCAATTAATGCTTTTCTAGAGGCTTACAGAGGTTGAAAAATATCACTACCTCTGCTTCTCCATTTAAAAGGATGAACAGCCTGCTTTCCTGGTTAATAGTGGGTTGTTTCACTAGTGAATGTTTGTATAGTGCTATGAAGTGTAACAGACTGCTATAAAGGCCCTTTGTCTTATGTGTTTACATGTTTTGTAAATGATTGAGTATAATAGAGCTCTGCTCATCTCAGGACTCTTATTGAATCATGGATGGCAAACATTAAAAATGATCTTAAAATATGCATTTGCCCTAGGATCCAAGAAGGAATTTTACATCATTTTCTTTATGTGTCTAGTAGATTAATATTGCCTTTATGTTAATATGCGAGTTTATTATTCTTGTTATCTTCATTTAATGTCCTAAGAAACAAGGTGAGACAATTTTGAGAGTTTAATGATCACTGGCATAAAGCACACATGAGGGTCACTCAGGACATACCATCCCTTTCAAGGCACTTTGCCAAAAGAGCCTGGAGTTAATTAATTAATATTGGGAAATCCCTTGCCAGTCCGAGCTTTGAGAGACAATAACAATAATAATAATAATAATAATAATAATAATAACATGAAACATTATATCTATCTACCTAGTGTTGACATTTAATCTTTTCAGAGATATAGTCTGTAGGCCAACATACCTCTTCTATAAAAACTGAAATCCTAATCAGAACTCCGATATCAAATGTCCTTTTTCAAAGAGTAGCTAATATAGAATTCATTATATGGAATAAAGGAAAAATAAATGGTGGGCCCAATCACTTTCTAGTAAAATATATGGCATCTATATTATTCTCTGTCATAAATCAAGTACCTTGATAGCTGTGTTGTGTTTGTGTTGATACAATATAGCTTCCATGGATCATAATATCCCATTCAGGGTGGGCCCTGTGCTCACCTGACAGGTAATGTTTGGGTAGAGAAGTGTGCAGCCCAACTTTACCTTGAATGTACACTGAGTCAAGGCATGGGTAAAGAACTGAAGAAGATAGAATTGAAGGGTTCCTCATCTGCTTTTACAAACCACTGTGTGTTATGTCTTAGTATGCAGGTAGAGAAAAAAAGCAAAGAGGCAGAAACCAAGAGAAAATGACCTAGAGCAGAGAGAGAAAGACAAGAGTCACAGAGACAGAGAGAAAGAGAGAGACCTACAGAAAGACTGACAGGGATAGAGCAGAAAGAACAAGAGCTGGGGACTTGCAGGGAGGAAGCAAGCACTTCCTGGTTAACTTATCCCCCTATTTTATTGGCTGCTACTTGAGAACTGTTTCCCTGGCTGCAGTTGCTGTGCAACTGCTTCCTGCAATTAACTGACTTTATTTATTTGTCTGCTCCTCCCCATCCATTAACCTCTTGTTTGCCAAGCCATCTGAGGAGCCCAAAACCTTGGCTGGAGGAGACAAATTTATACCAGCACACTGTACATCATTTCAACCCTCATCTACTTGAAGCTCTGAAATATATAAAAATAAATATATGTATTTATATTAACATATAAATGTATATGTATTTAAATAATATATTTATAGGTTTATTTATATTTATGTATAATATTTATGTTATATAATACCCACACATAAATCTCCTAAGTCACTTTAAGGCCCATGTGAATACAACATCGATTTATTAAGAGGTCATTTCCTCACCATTGTGCACAACTATACATATACACGCACACACGTAAATATACACAAGTAACCAAATATTGACACATCCAACCTCTCTCTGCAATGAGAAACAAAGAGGGAAAAAGCATAAGTCTGACAGTTTTAGGCAGGACATTTGTCTACATACAAAAAACTTAGCAAAACAACTGAAAAGTCATAGCTACATAGTACATTTAGTGAGTGAATTAATGAATGATAACATATTGTTGTATTTACTGACAATTATGACCAAAATGTTTAACAGGTCCTTCTTGGGAGACAAGTGTGTGTCTTATAGTTCAAAGCCATCAAGAAACATAACTTTTTTTTTTTATGTAGTAGGTAAGTAGTTGGTTTAATATAGTTGTTTGAATTACCTATTACAGTTGCCATAGTCAAACGTTTGTAAGCATCTAGCACTCTAAATATTTTTTTGGTGGGGCAGGGAGGGCACGGGGAGGAAGGGTTCCTCCTCTTACATTCTAAAACCACCAAAAAACATTTTTGATAAATAATTCTATGTTAAAAAGTATAGGGGTGTGTGTGTGTGTGTGTGTGTGTGTGTGTGTGTGTGTGTAACAAATGTGTAACAAATACATATGACAAATAAAACAAAATGAGTTATTTTCCATTATAAAGCACAGTTACTCGTCATTACATGTTATATGTTAAATATTGTGCTAAGCAATATAAATAGTAATCAAAACAGATTTAATATTTTAGAAGAAAATTTCTCATAGGGCAAAAATATTTAATTGATTACTTGACTTAACTTTGAGCATGGTCCAAACTTATACTGTCTTGACATATGTTTTTCTTTTTTTTCATTTCCAAGAACTGATAACAGAATTTTCTCTAAGAAACATCTTGAAATCCCTAAACTCTGTTCACTGTTCCTTTCTATATTCAATTTAAGTGAAGAGAATTTTCTTATGACAAAAGCATATTCACTTGGACCCACAGCTCCTTCATTCTTATTATGACTACACGGCATGGTAAAAATAATACTTCCATTTCACCAAGAGGCACCCAATGAGCTTATTTTTTTAACCAAAATTCAAGACCCTACTGATGTGCTAATCATTCAACAATCCTAGAGGACCTTATTATTATCTCCATTTTGTTTTACCCAGAAACATAGTGCATGTGAACTACAGAGGCAGGAATTAGACTCTAGAGCCTAAATTCTTGTCCATTGAACTAATTTCCATCTGCAGGCCAAAGAAAGCACTGAGCGAAAGATGCTCTGTAAAATGTGATATGTATTTGAAATATTAAAGAGGAAATTCTTCCAACTAAGGTATCCTAAATGTTTCTCAAGGGAAAGTTTTCTATGTTTTCTTGTGTAACTAATAAGGGAAAAGAGAATAAAATGGTTAAATAGAAAAAAAGATAAGTGGCTGAGAGAACACCACTGAGAATCCTTTAAAGAATGCTACCAGCTCAGTGGGGGCGCCTATATTTAGCCAATTAGTCAGATGCATTTCTTACCTAGGAAGCCAGTGAGTTGAATGAACAGGTTGTAGTTTCAGCTGAAAGGACACAGAAGATTATTTGAAAGAAAAGAATGCCTAGCACAACAGTACTCTTGAAAAGAGCAAATAACAGAAAAAGATAATGCCAAAGTAAAGTCAGAGAAAAAAAATTGGGGGCGGAAAAAGAGGAAAGCTGAAGACAACTCTAGGAGAGGAGAAAAAAGAACATGAACACACTCTTTTAGTTCTTTCTTTACATTTCTACAAACTTGAAAACTGTGCTCACTTTAACTAAAAACTATTGTGCCCGAAAGTAAATCCTTCAATCCTAAGAAGGTATAATTCTCTTGCTACTGAAACTTGGCCACACCAAACGGAATATCTTACTTCTAGATTTACTGATTATTTATAATTGCATCTGTTATAATTGTTTATCAGAGCAAATAGACAAATTTCTCCAAGGCCTCAGAGAAAGTCAAAGGCCTCCAAGTCTGAGAAAGGGAGTTGTTTTTGGAGAGTGGGTCACCCCATTCCAGGAGAAACCCTTGTCAGCTACACAGCAACTGTCAGATAATATCAGAGAGGCCATTTGCTTTCTCTTGCAGGGCAATAAAAATGTACTTAGTTGGCCCTGAAGATAGATGCCTATTTTATCATTAAAATTTTATTTTATATTCTCTGAAGGACATTTGATGTCACAGAATACCTAGTTTAGCTGAAATAAAGTGAACACTTCTTCTACACCTTAATTAACATTATTTAGCTTATCTTTACCTGTTTCCTTCATTCTCTGATTTAATAAATACATAGATAAATAAATTTCCACTAAAAATAGCATATTTGACAAACTCTATTTTCTAATTTTCCTTTGCCTCAATTGATATAATTTTAAAAAGTAAAGAAAAAAATATTATTTAACCTTATTTATAAGTTTTTAAAAGTACATTTTGACAAGAGAAAAGCATCCGAATGTATAAATCACTTTTTAGAAAGTTCATAGAAAGATCAACCTCCATTACAAAATTTGAATCATATGATTATACTACCAGAGAATTAAAATTTAGACAAAGATATATAGACAAATACTTAATTTGAATTTGGTTCTTTTCCTCTAGTCCGCAGGACATTCTTCTAGGAAATCATCTTTCCTCATTTTAAGAATATATTAAAATATATTCTCAAGCATAGAGGGCTATGAGGGACCACGGGACTTTTCCAAAGGGAGCTGTGAAAACAATGTTTTCCCAAAGCTACCTCTTGCTCTATATTTTCCCTCTGTTGTTTGTTACAATTCCAAGATTTGGATCAAACCAGCTCACCTGTTCCACATTATCCATTTCCTCAGCAATTTCTGATAAGTCAGAAGGAACCCATCATCTACCGAACCTCCTATTTCGACATCCTGACCCACAGAACTATTTCTGAACTAGCTCCACCCATCCTCTATCATCATCAGTATTTTTCTCTCATAGGTCATAGAAATTAAAATGTTACCACAATTTGTTGAATAAAGAACAAAATTACAATATTTGGAAAGAATATCTTGAGAACTAAGAGATCTCAAATTTCTAATTTATTTTTGCCTTAATGCTATAGAATTTTATTTTTAAAGTCTGGCTTCTTTTCTTTCCTTCTCTTCTCTCCTCTTCTCTTCTCTTCTCTTCTCTTCTTTTCTGTTTCTTTTCTTTTCTTTTCCCATTAGGTGATACAGACATCAACTATCTGATGCCTCCTGGACATCACTTGGTTGTCTAAAATGAACCCTAAATTTACTACATCCAAAATGGAATGCAAGCCCTCTATCCAAAATAGAACAACAAAAAAAGTTTATTTAAGTTATTTTCCAAGGGTCAAGGTCCCAGAGAATCACATAACCATCCCAAAACATAGGATTCTTCTGTGACATCTCTTTTCCTATTAATTGCCTTAGTCAATCTGTCATCAATCTTGTTGATATGAATTCCTAAATAGAACTACAACCTTGCCATGTCTCTGTTTCTATCACCTCCTGAGTCCAAAAGAATATTACCTAACTTAAATCCTTCAGGGGCCTCTCATTGTTGTTCAAATAAAAACAACAATCCTGAAGTGGCCTACCGGCTCATGCTTGTTTGGCCCCTATGGTCAATTCTGCCTCATTTCCCACTGTGTTTCCTTTCTCTCCAGCCCCTACTGTCTATCCTTCCCAAATAATACTCTTTTGTGCCCTCTTCATCTAGTTAATTCTTATCTCAAGTGTGACTAATAAAAAAAAATTCAGTAAATAAAATTCTTCATCAATATTAACCTTGCTTTTTGAATTATTTAGGCTAAAAGAAAATCAACAAAATTCACAGAGCCATCTTAGGAGTGAAGGTCTGAATTTTCTGCCTTTCATAGTCAGGAAGAAAGGTAAGATGAGCATAATGAGCTGGATAAGAGCAATGACAAGACAGGAGCATTAAGTGGCCTCGGATATGTTTTCTCTATCCCTAGGGTGTGATGGGGTGGGGCGGGATAGAGGGAGTGAACAGATCTACTGAAGTCTTGTTTCCTGCTTGTCAATGATACATGTAAATTTCTCATTAAAAAAATGCATAAGTACTGGATTGTTTTCTGATATTCGAGGATGATGTATTGGGGTGGGTTTCTGAGACCTGAGTGGCACAGTGATGTCTGCTATGCCCCTTATATAGTCTCTGTCACAATCCTCAACCATGCATAAAATATTTTTCTTGCTTTTAAAACACCTTTATTTTGTATGATTTTGATGCAAAGGCAATGCAACCAGTTTATAACAAGTCAACCAGTGCCTTCAGAATAACATATACTTTTACATGCTCACTCTGTTGAAATAGGGGAAATCATTTTTAGAAAGTCCTTTATTCCAAATCTTTCAAAACCAAGTAAAGATGTTTGTTTTTCAAAAGGTTGCTTAATGATCATTCTTTTTGACATTACATGATGGAAAGTCAACAATGTGACATTTGCCATAAGAAAAACAGAAAGATGGGACTGAGAAATACAATAACAAGAGCTGCCACTGCAACAGCCAGTAAGTCTGGGATGATTTTTCGGAGCAATTTGTTTCCTTTAGTCTGGCAAAGGCTTTGGCTTCAGTTTCATGTTCTTTGATTATCATTATGCCTGTCTACTAGTGGAAACTGCAAGTACTCTTTCTGTCTTTCTACCCTGGAAGAGTGAAAAGGAGAAATGAGCCAAATCTGCTTTGAACATGGTTTTAGAAAAAAAAACAATTCCACTATTTACTCGAAAGACCCAGTAGAGCTATTTATCCATATAGTTCCATTTACTAGAGAGTTACTGAGTCTGTGCCACACATGTACAGTGAAACCTCCAATGAGCAGTATGAAGGGTCCCGGGTGAAACCCCGAAAGCCATATCATATGCTCTCTTGGAACTTATTTATTCAGGGTAAGCCATCAGCTTTATTGCTGATGGAGTGGGCATTTCATAGAGATGCCAAAGCTTCTCTATTTACAGTGAAACACTCACTAAACTGCATCACAGGGTACCTCAGCCTCAGGTACAATAGATAGGCAAAACTCTGATTCACCCTGTAGTGGTCTTTGAATAATATCCATGTGATTAAGTGTAGCTAGTACAGCCTAGCGAGTTTTCCTTCTGTTGCCCCAGTTTTAGGTCAAATTGACATACAACTGTACTCCATATCCTTCATATATGGTGACTATATCTTTAGTTGCAGAATGTCAGGATAAATTTGACAGCATCTTCCAAAAGAAAATGTCATTCTCAAAGTAAACTTTTAAAAAATGTATGGATATGGCTACTTCAATTTCAAGAAATTTTCTTTTTTAATGGCATGTTTTCTGGTGATTCGTAATGCACAATTAAAATATATAATTTGTATTTAAAACATTTTATGAATTAGTCATAGCACAATAACTCACACAGGAAAGGAGTTTTAGGAATTCCATCAATGAAACATTTCTTTATAAAATTAGCTTAGAGAATGAGTGTATTCATTTTCTGTAGCAGCATAACAAATTACTATAAACTTAGCAGCTTAAAACAATGCATGTTTATTAATTCACAGTTCTTTAGGTCAAAAGTTCATGCACAGAGTTACTTGGGTTTTCCACTCAGGGTCTCACAAGACTGAAATCAAGGAGTTGAAAGGATCTGAACATATCTGGCATCTGGGGACCTCTTCCAGCTGCATCGATTGTGGCAGGATTCAGTTCTTGTGGCTGCAAGCCAGAGGTCTCCATTCTCTTGCTGGCTGTCAGCTGGGGACTCTTTCAGCAGCTAGAGGCCATTTTCAGTCCTTACCATGTGGCTCCCTCCATCCTAAACACAACAATGTAAAATCTTCTTTGCAGGGGATCTCTCTCTTGCTTCCAATCTTCAACTTCCTTTTTCTCTGATCTCTCCACGCAGATTTAAGGGATCATGGGATCAGGTCAGGCCCACTGAGGATCAACTCCCTTCTTAGAGTTTGCTGTGCTACATAACAAAACATGACCACGGGAGTAAACTCCTTCCTCTGTCACAGTCCCAGGGATTATGCAGAGCGTGACTAGCAGAAAACATAGACCTTGGGGCTATTTTAGAATCCTGCCTCTCCATACAGTTTTGAATTTCATTAGGGAACTCCCAATTTCTCAAATTTACCTATTGGCTCTTCCTCCTTAGGTGTCTTATCTGGAGCACAGTGCAGTGGAGGGCACTGGGCTGAGGGTCCATGGTCTGAGGCCTAAGGGAAACTCAGCTGATTCCTCCATCACTGTCATTCCCCCTTTGCTTGGCTCCAGGCCAGCCCAGGGCCACTCACTCATGGCCACATGGAGGTTACTGTTCGGAGTTGTCATCTTTCCCTTCTTCAACCATCTCTTTTCTAGTTCTATTTTAGTTCCTTGGATGTTACTCATTTTTGTGGATCTTTTGACACCTTTAATTGCTCTTCTCTTCCCACGCCTATTAAGTTTTCTCACCCTTTGATATTGGCATTAGAAACATTTTAAATAATTTGCCAAATAATATTTTACCACTGCTGTTTTCTGTAAGTTACATTGCTTTGCCTTTAACCCTGTATTAATTTTGCTGTAAAATGTTGAATTGCATGAAATGAGGTTGTTTTATACATAAGATTGGAAGGCTCCTTAGATTTGAAGTCTTATTTCTTTTATGGCTACTCAGTCAAAGCAAAGACAATTAATATTGCAAATTTGCTGTGAAACTCTAAAACCGAATTTAAAAATGATTTCATCTTTTGGCACACAGCTAGAATGTGCTTATGCAGCTAGAGTCTGGCCACCAACTCTAAGAAGGAGTTAGAACATTTTCCCAGCATCAAAATTCTTTCGAATACTCCATAAAGCTAAAACATAGAGTGTTCATCGTCAATACTAGCATGACAATTCTTCAAATCCTGGCACACTTCATTGGTGCACTTTTGAGGTGCTCTGAAGCCTGGCCTTGTTTCTAATGCATGTGAATAAGTAGAGAAATCCCCACTTTTACCTAGTCCTCACCCACTGGGGGCAGAGATGAGGTGCAGCTCTATGGCACATTAACAGAGTGGACAAGAGTCACATCTTTATGTTCCAGAAAATCTACTGCACCTTTTTCATCACACATCTATGACTTTGAGATCTCCTGGACAGAATTTCATTTCTACGTATGAACAGAAGAAAATGAATTGTTCAAGTTGATTCTCAAATAACACCCTCTGCCCTAGCACTTAGTCCTTCTTCCCTTTGTCATCTGTCTTCTTTCTACCCACTCAATTTCTGCAAATTGTTGCCCACTTTTCTTAAGACACACTCTGGTGCTCTCTACACCAGGAAGAAGAATGCTGCTTGTTCTCCACTTCATTCCAAAGTACAACTTAAAACATGTCTCCCTTATTGTCACTGAACTCTTCTGAACAGGGAAGTGAGCAAAGAAAAAGAGTGAAGTGTCCTAGAGTGAAGTCTCTTCTTGAAAACAATTAGAGAGAGAAAGTTCTAAAACACTTCATGAACAAACTTAAAGACAAAGCATTTTAATATTATTTCCTGAATTTAAAATAGGCACAACTAGAAATGTAAGATTCCCAGGAGTCCTGTGACCCAAAGTATAAAAGTATAAGTACTTCAGACTGGCCATTGTCCTAAATCATGCTGAATAAACTGAAAGTCTACTTTCTCTGCCCCTCCTCCCCTACCTAACTTCACCCTACAGCACATATAGCAAATGTGTAGTTTGCATGGACATATTAGATTTTATACAAAACTAATTGCTATCCATTTCCCAAAAGTAGTGTGTGTGTGTGTGTGTGTGTGTGTGTGTGTGTGTGTGTGTGTGTTTTACTTTGGAGACCCCAAAATCAAACACACAGAAAGAGATGAGACAAAGCCCTTTCATCTGACAAATCATCAATATGAAACAGTTGACTATGAGTTGAAAAGAATGCAAATGATAAAGTTCAACTTTTTATGAGACAGTAAATTACCTAAAACTACCTAAAAATTTGCTAAGTGATCAGAATAATGGTTTCCTGAAGATACCCACATCCTAACACCTGGAACCTGGGAACATGGTAAAGGAGAACTAAGTTACAGATGGAATTAAGGTTGCTCATCAACTGACCTTGAGATGAGGAGATTACTCTGGATTATCTGATAGGGACCAATGTAATCACAAACATCCCCTAAAAGTAGAATAAGGGGCCACAGGAGGGTGTCAAAGTGATGTGATGTAAAAAGATTCTATTTACCCTTGCTGGCTTTGAAGGTGAATAAAGGGGCTATGCGCCAAAAAATTTGGGCAGCCTCTAGAGGCTGAAAAGGCAAGGAAACAGAATCTTCCAGAGCCTACAGAAAGAAGCATAGCCTTGCCAACGCCTAGATTTTAGCCTGGTGGGACCTGTGTAAGACTTCTGAACTGTAAGAAATAAATTTGTGTTGTTTTAAGCTACTGAGTCCAATAATAGAAAAATAATACAGCATCTGACACATCATTACTAACCAATTTGTAAGAAGTAATAATATCTGAATTGACATCTTAATTGGTACTGAGAGTTTGTCCTTTCATTATGAATCGAATGACATAATATTAGCTATTAAATTAACACAGTCAAACTACTGGTTGCATTAAGGATTGCAAAAATATAGACATCTTAACTCTGAATTATGTTTCATAAAAGGGGCAATCTGCAAATTTGTAATTTATAATCTTCCCTAAAGTGACTTCTCTAGGGGCCCTGGAGAATAATGACACCACTTGTTAAAAGTGCCAGTGCCTTTGTACTGGCAGATTCCAGACAAGAATCTAGGATTCTTGTTTTATGGTTCTATTATTCTTCAGAATTCTTTACAACAAAGAAAATGTGTGTTTCTTATCTAAGGTAAATTCCAAGAACAAAATGCAGTCTAGACCCATACAATCTTCTATCATTTTATAGAATCAATCTTAACATTTTTGTAATATTCAGACATTTGTTCAGATTTTCTTGGTTATTCCCAAAAAGTCTGTGGTTAGAATTTTGCTATCAATAAGAATAGACTTGGTACATGGTCCCTGAGATTCACTCTGATGGAGTAATGAGATTCTGCCAGCTCCTCCCACCCATTGCTTCATACATAAGTCCCAGGACTCTTGGTTACCCCGCTTTGCCCCAGCTCAGATCCAGAACTATACTGCTGAACTGGGGGCAGCTACTACCTGGGACCAGGTAGAGGACTGCAAAATGGGCTGCAAAAGAATATCTATTTTTATTTTATTTAAATAAACAGCTTTCCAAAGAGTATCACCTTGAAAATATGAACAAGAAAAAAATGGTATTCATGAAAAGACTCCAGAAAAAAATGAAGCCAAAAGAGAGAGAGAAAGAAAGAGGAAAAGAGAATCTAGAATCTTGTATGAGATTTCATAAAACTTTCACACCTGAAAGAGTACAAACAGTCTAGGGAGACCAACAGCTGTTGTTAAAAGCAACTTAGTCCTTTCTTTTATTCGTTCAACAAACATTTGTGGAGTGTTTACAATGTTCCAGACCACTATGAGGATGAGAACATGAGCTTTATTATATTAGGTTGTAAAACCTCTCATGGGAAGTGACCTTTCCAGAACCACCTTCCATGAGTCGGTCAGCTAAAACAACTTTAGAGAACACACAAACCTCCTGGGCCTTTGCCACAAGACAGATTCTGAGGTACCCTGCATTTTTAATAGGCTCTGAGAAGATGTCAAAGCTGTTGTTCCAGGGACCACACTTTGAATGGTAAAGAGCTAGAACTCAGGACTCATGGCCTATTTTATCTACTTCACTGCACTACTGTTCTCTTGAGAACATTTTATAAAATTGTTGAGATGATATTTTTCTCTGTCAAACTGTACAACTATATAACACAAGGTAATAATATTCTCTGATGCTGACCTTTGCAAGTATCATTAAAAAAAACTGGTAAAATTAAAGGACAAGGTAAATTTTCATTGTTATTTAGAGAGAAGACATATGGATGAGGTAGCAATCTGGAAATATCTTACCTATATTTATCAAATAGAATGACTCAAAATGTCAACAACATTGAAACTCTTACACTGACTAAGCAAGCAGGTGCTGCTCTATTTATCAGCAGGATACAGAAACATACCTATCATAGATAAAGGGTGGTAGGATTTAAAGTTAATTTTCAGTGAAGGAAAGCTCTTTAGCCAGGGCAGAAGTAGGGGTATAGAGTGAAAGTGAATGCCCTGCGTGCACAAATAAATGGGCCATTACCAACCCGCCAGACAATAAAGCTTCAGAAGAGTCAGGTTTTACTACCATGTTTTACAAAGCACCATGCCTTGAACTGCTCCCAGATGCACAGTTCAGGTTCATGCTTCTCATCTCCCCTTCCTACTTTATATGAGGTGATCATATCTTTTACTCACAGAGCTGGGAAAGATGTCCTTGAATGTATCAACCATAGACATTTCTATCATTAAAGCTTGATTATAAAATCTCCCCAAAGAACAAATGGTAGGGACTGTTCTAGCTTTATGAAAGTTCCATTAGTCCTAGGAGCAAAGTCTCCATGGCCAAAATCCAAATCCCTCACACACAGTGGAACCATCGTTGACCATAAAGGACAGAGCAGCTATGACCTTTCACACAGAAAGACATTTGTAAGTGAATTAAAAGTATAATAATAAAAGGATTAAAATTATGGCCATGAATCAACAATTTCTGATAGATGGATACTGCTCCACAAGCTAAGAAGTTAAGTGGAATAATGAAATAGACTCATTTAATTACAGATTTGCAAAACATTTCTTTTAAAATCCTGTCTCCACATCCATAAAATAGTTTTAAGTGTATTTTAAGTAGTTAATTATTTTTCACTCAAAGTATTAGCATTTCCTGCTATATTAAAGGAAATACAGTCAATTGAGAAAGTATTCTCTTCTTGACTAACATAAACACATAGTATGGATATGTTAATATTTTCAAGGAGCAAAAAATTTACCATTTTACACAGATGATAATGTAATGTTTAACCAGTAAAATAATTCCCTCACTTATTACAATAGCTGTAATTTTAATAGCTGTATCATAATTAATAGCCATATAATAGCAGTACAGCTATTAATACTAAGGTGCAAAATCAATTTAAATTTAGTCAGAACTTTTGTTATTATCAAAAAGTTATTAAGATTTCTTTTATGTACAATTTTAATTGCCTCAAAGCATTCTAAACAGTTGAGCTAATTAATAAAGAACCAGATATCGTAAAAGAAAACTTATTTTTTCCCCAAGGCTAACACAGAGTTTGTGTAATGAAGTATGAGACTCTTAAGTTTTTCTAAGATGTAGAAAAATCATTAAAATAATTTAATTTTAAACAGGACCCTTAGAGACTGTCTTAGATCTCTGATGAAATATATTAAATATTATTAAAACCCCATATAATAACTGCCATTTTTAATGAAAGAGAATTTTAATCAATGACATATCAGAACATCACTTGAAAGTATTAATATTTACTTAATGTATATATTTAATTTTAAAAGTAAAAATAATTTAACAAATAATAAAGCTAATATTTATGAAAGATTTTCCATGTGCCAAGAACCATGTTTAGCACTTTATATTTATTCTGTCATTTGATTCTAAAGTATGTATGTGTTTGTTACTACTGTTATTATTATTATTATTATTATCATTTACAAACATGAAGCTTGAAATGCTAAAATGCTATAGTTACAGAATTTAAGTTGCTCTGACTCTAAAGTTTATGTACTTAGCTAATATGCTATTGTGCCTCAGTATATATAATTGTAACCATCTTTAATTCTCAAACAAACAAAAAACTAGAGAAATAGCACTTGCTTTTCAACTAAAAAGATAACTTAGACTTTTGGCTCTAGATGACAAATCATTCAGCCAGGTTTGCCTCTTATCTTTTCTGATACCCCACTGAAACAAAAGTTAAAACTGATAAAAAGAAATGACTCTAAACAGCAAAGATAATTGGAGAGAGGTTTGTCAATGAGTGATGATTTCAACACATTTATAGAAAATGAAAAGTAGGAGGGGGCGGGGATTGACACATGGCACACATGGAGAAGGCTACTGAAGAGATGTAGGCTAGTCTCTCTGACAGCCCCAGACAGACTTAGAGTGAAAGGTATGATGTAAGCAGGAGTAAGATATGAGGCTGAAAAGAGATGCTTAATAGAGGCCAGCTACTCCAGCTGCCCCCATCATCAATCCAACTCCTCCAACTGTGCCCACAGAGTACAAGCACTGAAATTTCTACTCGGGCCAGAAGCATAACAGCTCTTTTCTAAGGAATTTGAATAAAGTGGTGGAAGGTCCAAAGAGGCTAATGTATGTATTTCTACCTCCAGAAAAAAGCCCACCTTATTCTGGCGTATGGTAGGATCCTCAACTCGACCACTTATTTACTCACTGAAAAGCAAAGGTCCCTAGTGATGAAGCCTTAGAAATTTCTAAAAATCCAAAATATATAGTAGGTAAGAAAAGTATTACTTTCTATCCAGTAAAATATAAACGAATCATTACGTAAATGAGAAAAATAATCTTCATGAAAAAGAGAGCTTAATTATATAAACCAAAACAAACAAACAAACAAACCAAAATAACAAAAAAACAAACCTCAGAGGTAAAAAAAAAAAAAATTAATTTAAAAAGTGAATACTCTACATAATAAAAGATATTAAGTGACATTTTACCTCCATACAACAGAAAAAAAGATCATATGTAAATTTTTTAAATAAGAAAGAGAAAAGTATTCAAAAATAATGTGGAATTTCCAAAGTAAAAATTAGAAGAGGAAGTCTAAAAGACAAAGTCAAAAAAAGAAAATTTTCTATTATGCAAAAGAAAAAGACAGAAAGGCCAAGAATATAAAAAAATAAAACTAGTCCAACAGATCCAATATTGAACTAAAAAGCATCCTAGAAAAACAAGCAAAGAAAGTGGAAGGGAAGAAATAACAGAAAAGAATTTCACACAGTGACAGGGGAGTTGAATTTCCACACCACAAAGGCCCAAAGTGGCCTGCTCAATAACTGAAAAATGTTGAGATCCAGACTCATTAACATCAAATTTCAGAACACCAAGAGCTCCAGTAGGAAAAAATAATAAAATCACTGTAAAGGAATGATAAACACAACTGAGTCCAACTTCTCATTAGCTACACTGTTGCTAGAAGTTAACAGAATAATACTTTAAAAGCTTTGAGAAAAAATAATTTTTAACCTAGAACTTTAGCTCTGATAAAACTTTATTCAAGAATGACAGCAATATATAGATATTTTCAAATAGGTAATAATTCAAGGTGGGCGAGATGAAGAATGACTAAATAGAATGAATGCTGTTATTTTAGTAAAAAGTAGTGGGAGAAAGAGTACTCTCTGGGAGAGAAAGGGGAGTAAATAAAATAAGTGGAATGACTTGAGTGGAGAAAAGGCAAACAGAAATTCTGGAAAAGCTAAAAAGCTCTGGTCCAAGTAAAAAGCAAATTAAACTATAGTTTCATTTTAAGAAAAATAAAAGGGGGTATATAAGAAAAGAGAGTTTATTTGACCTTGATGCAGGAAACAATCTTACAGTGATCCAGGAATCAGGGCATTGGGCATGTAAAAGTAGATATGCAGTCCTTGCAGAATGCCTCTTAGTCTAAAATAAAACATTATTTGTAAGGTTATAATGAAATAAATTGTGGTTATTACTTTTCACCTTTTATAGTCAGTCTATCAATGAAGCAAGAAAGACTTGCTGATTGTAGGATGGCAGGCAAATGTGTACAACCTCGACCATTCTAGAAGTATAAACTAATGGGAAGTGGGTCACAGAAAAGAGAAAAATAGAGGTGCATATACTCATAAAGTAGGGAGTCGATAGAAAATGGCAAAAGGTGATGGAACAGAAAGAGCAACACAAATGCATTATTTGAAATGTCAAAGATAAACAACAGAACTACAGATATTCATATATCAAGCATTGTGATAAAAAGAGGGGATAAAAGAGGGATAAAATAAAGATGATTGTTTCTTGTCTTGTTGAGAAGTCAATAAATGATTTCTAAAATTAATTTAATAAAAATATACAGGGCTGTACTAATAGCCAACCCTTAATGACTACTTGTTATAATCCAGGCACTGTTCTAAGCACTTTTATGTATTTATGCATTTAATTCCCTCAACAATTGTAAAAGAAAAATGAAGAAGTCAACACAAAGATGTTAAAAAACCTGCCCAGAGAAAACTATCTGGAGAAAGGGAGGAGCCTGGATTCAAATCCACTTAGTCTGGCTTCAGAGGCTGTGCACTTACTTGCTACATAGACTCCCTTCTTAAAATAGCACACACTGCATGCTGTCAGTGTGTCAGGCACTAACCTAAGTTCTTTATATAATTGATTTGCATTTTAAAATATAGACATATATAAATGAGAGTAATACATCCCTAATTTTACAGATGAGGAAACTAAGGAGCAAAATCATTAAGTAACGTGTCTGAGGTCAATCATATTATCTAAAATTATGAAAGTGGTCATGTAAAGAAAAAAATATTTAGTTACTGCTGAGAAAGTAGGCAAGAGTGGATTCAGAGATGATTGCTTTTCATTATTAGTAGTTCTTCCCCACTATTTGTGTGTTGATAATAGTGTTTGCTCTTCTACCAGGGCAACTAACCTAACTTTTTTCTGAGATGGGTCTGGAATCCAAGCTCTTTACATATAGAGCCAGGAGAAGGGTTGCATGAAACAGTTCTTGCCAATGAAATATAATGTGTGTCAGTAGTTAAGAATAGGTGTGCCTTCTCTCCCCTCTGTCTCTTTCCCCTTGTGCCAGCTAAATGAAGAGGATGCCCACAACCCAGAGGAGGAAGGAGCTGTGGATGGAAAGAGCCGGAATCCTTAATGTCAATACAGAGAAGTCCCTCCACACACACGTTCTCCACCAGTCCACACTGGACTGTGATGTGACCGAGAAATAAACTGTGACTGTATTAAATCAACAAAATTTTGGAGCCATCTGTTACAGCAGTGAGCCAACCTGACTAAAAGCCCACAAATGCAGAGATTGCTAGTTATTCCCCAGTCTCCCCTTCGACTATAGCAGAGGTTGGCAAACTGGAGTCCATGAGCCAAATGAAGACTGAAGCCAGTTTGCAGTAGCCCATGAGCTAAGATTGGTTTTATATTTTTAAAGAGCTGGAAGAAAAGAAAGGAGAAGAAGGAGAAGGGCAGATTGGAGGAAAGGGGAAGAAAAGAAAAGAGGTTGGGGATAAACAGATACGTATGTGGTCCACAAAACAAAATATTTCTATCTGGTCCTTTATAGAAATAATTCACTAACCCATTTCTATGGTAAGAGTTGGGTAAAGAGCATTCTTTATTTGAATGCTCCAAATAAAGATTATATTTCTTAGCCTCATTTGCAACTAAGATGAGGAAACTTCACATTCAGATGACACTATAGCAGAAGTGTCATGGGCAACTTCTGGTCAGCATTGTTAAAAACAGCTGACTTGCATCATGGTGCTACCTTCTTCTTCTTCTTATCCTTCCTACTGGCTGGAGATACAGTAGAGAGTTTGTGTCCCTGAGGGAGCGTAAAACTACCATATTTGTCCTGGACTATCAGTATTCTAAGTTTTATGTGAGTGAGAAATACATTTCTATCTTGATTTATCACTGCTATTTTAGGTTTTCATTTCTCCCCACTAAATCTATTGCTAACCAATAAAAAATGCACATAGATTACTCTGATTTTTTAAAATGTAACTTACTTAAAGCTGTTTCATTGAGTTTGAGCCCATTCCAACAAGGTGTCTAAAAATTAGTCATAACTTTGTCTTGTAAGATAATACTTTGTTAATTGAAAGGAAATTGTCATTAAACTCTTTTCTGGAACAAATATAAAGAAAGAATAATAAGTAGAAATTGAACCGTAGACATCAAAGTAAAATAAATTTCTGATTTCTTTTCTAGTTCAACTCAGTAACCTAGTTTTTCTGCATATCAGTCAAAGCCCTGGTGGAAAACAGATGGCACACTCAAACTGGTAATTTGAGGAGTGTTAAATAAGAAACTGCAAAGATGTGAGCAGGGCACTCCTCATCATCATTCATCAATAGGAAATGAATAAGTCGGAGCACAAAAGGAATAGGGGAAAAGGGTAACTATCTGAGGAAGCACCTGATAGAAGTTGTAGCTTTTGAGAGAGGCACACTTCTCCCCATGACAGCTCAAAACTCACAACTCTTCCCACAGGCAATCAGGAGTCAAGTGCCACTTCATGTCCTTCTCACTGCCCAGTCTCCTGCAAGGCCTCCCAACCCCAATACCTAACCTGAAGTCTAAGGAAGAAGCAGAGTGGGCAGGGTTGGGGGCAGGGTGAAGTAATGTGGAGAAGCAGTATGAAGGAACAATATCCATATAATTCTCTGAAGAAAGAAAACCAGAAGTCTGTACTTTAAAATATCCATTGAAGTTCTAATTTAATGAATTAGTAAACTTACAAAAATAATTTATTCTATTTGAAGTCCTTATTTAACATCCCATTCATTATAGCACCTTAGATATAAAGGAACATAGCAGATCACTGCACCAAAGAGTATTTTCTAAGAACTTGGGGAAATGAACTTCTGTGATGTGTCTGACCTTAAGGCAAACTAGTGTGGCAATATCATGGGCATAAATATTCAGGGTCAGATTTAGAGCATGAAGACCCACACAGCTATAGAATTGGACGTCATGGAAACACCAGAGGACACCTGTTACTATCACTATTTTAATGTGAAACAAAGTATAATCATCCTTCATTTGGAAAACATGACAATAACAGACCTAATATAGTCATTTTCTAAGTCTTGAAAATTCGTTGCAAACTTTTGAGATAAACTACAACCAACCCTACCCAGAGTGGTAAGGGAAGGAGGCAATGATGCAGGGCCTTTCCAGACATCCCTCTATTTAATTTTCAAAATAACACTTACCATCATGACCTGATATTTTCTTATTTATTTTCTTTTTGAGTTCTGCCACCCAAAATGTTAGTGTCTTAATAATGAGAAATATGTTTGTCTTTGTATTTCATAGTAGGTGCTCAATAAATGTTTTTTAAGTAAACAAATATCAAAATACATTCATTTTCTGAAATATTATTTGGTATAAGTCTAATTTGGCACAAAATAAATAATTTCAGAATAACTCAGTATCAGTCTTGAGGATGTCAATACCCGATGAGATGAGAAAACAATAAATTCTCATTGCAAGTGATGTTTCCTCCAGGAGGCCTTTCACAATCAATTAAGAGTGCTATCTCTGCTGAATCTCTAGAGTATGTCTACTTGCCTTTCAGATCTGTTAATAATTTTTCCTATACGCCACTTACTCCTCACTCCTACATCATTATTAACAAATTCCTAGAAGACAAAGGACTAATTGCACCCTATTGGAACACAATAAATACTTATTAAATCACTGAGATTGAGATATGCTAAAACCCTCATAACATAAGGACATCTTTTCTAATTGACACTTTTGACATACTTTTTATATAGCTTCTTTGTAATTCCAGAAGCAAACACATGCTTGAAATGTCCAGCCAAGTGGAGCTAATGCTATTTATACCACCTCAAGTGGGAGACAGAAAAAGTCTTTAAAAAATTCAAATGTGCTCTTCAAACATTTGTGATATTATTTGTGTATCAATACCCAAGCAATAGAGTGAGTAAATATTTTGCGCTGACTTCTTTTATCTTAAAATTAGAACTTCATTGATCTAGGTTAGATTTATTTCAAGGAAAAATGACCTGGCTTTTGGGGTGGTTTGAAACAAAAAATAATCAATTAGAATTCTAGGATCTAAAGGTTCTATGAAAAAATAAATAATTTTCATGTTATACACTCACAGAATCTGAGAAGAGTAATTCAATCACTGGTCTAACTAAATATTAAACACTGGAATCAATTTTATAGGGATCCAAAATTTGTATGCAAGTGGCTGCAATGGAAATTCAGAAAAACAGTCTACCTGTGGCTTCAATAAAAACCCAAACTGATAGAGCAACTAGAGTTGGAAATTGGATGGATGAAAGAGCCAGAAAAGCAAAGCGTAGTTGATCTGGCAGGTTCAGATGCCAATCAGAGCACCTGCCCCCACATCTTTGTACATCCATATACTTTGGCATAGTTTGCCACGTCTGCTAAGAGTGACTCTTGAGGAGAGAGATGTGATGAAGAGACAATGGAAACAAAGTCAACTTGGACTGCTCTTGGCTCGGGCAAGGCCATGAGACTCTGTTTCCTCCAGGCATTAGATTTACTCACACATGGCGTGATGTAAGATTTCTTCAATACCCAAGCAACAGAGTGAGCACAAAGACAAATCAACATCTTCAAGTGGGTATAAAGTATAACTTTTTTTATTAAACAAACATAAACATGGCCATACAACCCAGAGAGTGTTCAAGGTTTTAAAGATCCACAATACTCATTCACCCCAGAATCTATGTGTGCATCCCCTTTCTACATATTTATGACTTTGTTTTAAACAAAAGTAATAATGACAGCTGAATGAACCTTTCAGACAAGTCTGGAACCATTTTCCAGTTGAAGATATATGTAGATGAGTAAGAGGTTTGAATCAACAAGAATTCAGGAAGCATCTACTGTTTGCTATGCATTGTGAGTAAAATATGCTGAATAGGACATAATGCCCATGCATTATGAGATGAACAACAAGTAAACCTGGTATGTTTTCAGTCTGCATTTAGTGGGAACCTAATAAGGTAAAGGCACTAGATGGGGGAAGACATCATTGAGAACTGTGGGAGAAGAAGTACTAATAGCTGAGTATCCAGCTATGTGCTAATTTAAAATATCTCGCTTCCTCTCACAAGTATTCTGAGAGTTAGACAAATTTTATACCATTTTATATATGGCAAACTGAAGCTCAGGGTGGAATGAAATAACCAAGCTATGACCTCACAACCATTATGGTGGATTGAAGAGTCATCCAGTCCCATCTGATTCTAAACTAATGTTTTTTTCCACTGTTCTACACTGTGCTCCCACAAACACACGCAGGACAAGTGATCTGGCCTCACAGAGTTTTTATCTATTAAAGGAGTCAGATGTACACATAAAGGACCATGTCATAAAATTGTGTGATAAAAGACAAGTAGAATGTGTTAATATAGGAGAGGTCTTAGCTAATAATAATTATAGCATTTATTGAGCATTTAATAATATATCTATCACTGTGTGAACACTTTACATGTTTTTGTCTAAATCTATAAAGGTATAAAATAAGCATCCTTAGATGCCTTATGACAAATAAATTATTTTAAAGTCACCATAAATAATGCAGTGCCCTGTTGCAAATAATGTTTTTAAACCACTAAAAGTCCATTGGGAAAAATAAATAATGGTACTAGATGCTGAGAGGAAATAAAAAAAGAAATAGAAAGCATTGTCTTTCCTGCTAGAAAGTTTCTAAATAGAAACACACTCTCACAAATACACACAAAAAAGTATGAACAACTAGAAATTAACAGGGAGAAACTATTTACATAAATATTAATAGGAGGTAAATTGAATGTATTTTGATGGAAATAAGAGTTTTGACCAGGTGTTTTAAAGCATTTCCCAGAGAAGAATGGAAAGATAATTATAGGTAAGAGAAATGGACTAAAACTGTAAACAAATACGAGAAAGAGGATTGAATATAATAAGATAATTATTGTAACTCACCTAGCATAATGCCGGACCAAAAGGGAATGCTCAGTGAATGTCAATTTCTGCTGCTTCCTTTACCCCTATACTTTGGCACAGTTTGCCACATGAAGACTTAGTCACAGGAAATAAATACAACTCCATCTGTTTTAAGTCAAAGAGGGTTTTTGTTGGCCTGTGATGTATCTACAGAGTCCAGAAGACATCTCTCCATTTCTCAACACTTTTCCTCTGGGATTCCCTCTAAGGAAGTCCCACTCCACCTGCTAAATGCCTCCTTCCAAATCCAGGCTTTTACTCTCCCATTCTCAAGTTCAGCACCAAAGAAAAAACTCATCTTTTGAAAGTTTGAATAATTGCCCAATACTTGGCTCTCACTAACCAGAATTGGGTTATATGGTCAACCACTAACCACTGAAAAGGCCTTAGCTTTTACTCTAAATGAAATGGGGAGCCATTAGAAGCTCTTGAGAGGAGTGGCATGATCTAACTTAGTTTTATAAGAATCACTCTACCTGTAGTGTCTGGGGGGTGGGACCTGAAAGGTCAGTAGGAAGGTTCTTGCAGCAACTTCAGCTGTAATGATAACCTGAACAAGGGGAATGGCAGCAGGGTTGTGAGAAGTGGTCCGATTCAGGATACAATATTTTGAGTACAAGGCCAAGATAATTTCCCAAATGACTGGAGGTGGTGTAAGAGAGAAGGAGAAGAGTCAAGGACAATATTTTAAGCCAGAGTAACTGAAAAGGTAGGTTGTCCTTAACTGAGATGGAGCAGGTGTCTTGTTTATTAAAGTCGAGGTATCAGAAACCCAAGTGAAAATCTTGAGTAGACAGTAGATAGATATACTGTGTTTGAATTCATAAGAGAAGTCTGAGTTGGGGATCTAACAATATAAATGTAAATAGAAAAGAGACAAAGACCAAGGATAGCACCCTAGAGCTCTTCAATGTTACTTGGCGAGAAGGAGGAAGGGGAAGAATAAACAAAGGAAAGTGAGAAAAGTTACCAGTGAGGTAGGAAGAAACTCAGGAGTGTGGTACGCCTGATGCCCCATGAAGGATAGTAAAGAAGAAGAGTGATCAACAGCATCAAACTTTAGAGGGGCTAAGACAGACATCCCTACACAGCCCACCTCTAACGCTGGCATAGGGGCAAAAGCATATACACAGGCTCCTTATGTGTCTAAATATTTGAACGTTATAAACTATGTTCAAAGACTGTTAGTTAAAACATGTTCCATTCTCCTGAATTAGGAACAATACCCTCATAAGAGCCTAGAAGGTCATGTTCAAATTATGAATTTCTTTCTCCAGGGCTCTACAGGGAACTCAACAATACAAGACTAGTGGGCTCACCACCTTCTCCGCTCACCATGGCTCTTTCCCACACTGCGAAGTGTCTTGCATGCACAAGAGTGGACACCCCAGCTTACCCTTAGATTTAGAAAAGACCTATGTCCTTCTGCACCTGTGTCCTCATAATCAAGAAGTCCACAGGGCCAAAATGATATTCCATCCTGAAGCTAGTACCCTCTTCTCTGGACCATGCTCTGAATTGGGTCTATGGAATTGCCTACCTAATGGCCCTTAACCTGCTTCCAGGGCCTGTGAGAGCCTCCTTCCCAGGATAGCCAAAAAGTAGCTCTTTATAGGAATACAAACAGTGAAGACACATGTGCTAGATAGAGAACACTTAACATGAGCTCTACACTCACTCTTAACAATTTTTTAAGTGCACAATGCACTGTTATTAACTATAAGCACAATGTTGTATGGTAGATCTCTAGAATTTATTCTACTTGATTAATGCAGCTTCCTGTTTCTTGCTCACTCTAGCTCCTGGAAACTTGCATTTTACTCCCTGTTTCTATGAGTTTGACTGTCTTAGATACCTCATGGAAGTGCAAGCAAGCAGCATTTGTCCTTCTGTGTCTGGCATGTTATCTTTCAGGTTCATCTATGTTGTCTCATGTAGCAGAATTTCCTTTTTGTTAGTGCTGAATCATATTCCATGGTATAAATATACCACATATTCATTCATCTGTCATTGAACATTTAGGTTGTTTTCATATCTTAGTTATTGTGAATAATGCTGCAATAAACAGAGGAGTGAAGATATCTTTGGGATACTGATTTCAAGTCTTTTCATAAATAGGATTGCTGGACATATGGTAGTTCTATTTTGATATTTTGAGGAACCACCATATTGTTTGCCATAGTAGATGCACCATTTAACATTGCCACCAACAGAGTACATATTTTCTATTTCTCCATATCCTAACCAACACTTGTTATCTTTGTTTTTTTTTTTTTGCTTTTTGTTTGTTTGTTTATAAAAGCTAACACATGTGAGGTGATATCTCATTGTGGTTTTGATGTGCATTTCCCTGATGATTAGTGATATGGAGTACATTTTCATATATCTGTTGTCCATTTGTATAACTTCTTTTGAGAAATGTCTATTAAGGTCTTTTGCCCATTTTTAAAAGGTTATTTTTATTTTTGCTATTTAGTTGCTGGAGTTCCTTGTATATTTTAGATATTAATCACTTATCAGCTATATTGTTTGCAAATATTTTCTCCCATTCCAGAAGTTTCCTTTTATTTTTTCATTTGTGACTCTTTTTTTTTTTTTTTTTTGCTATGCAGAAACTCTTTTAGTTTGATAAAGTCTCACTTGTCTACTTTTGCTTTTGTTGCTTGTGTTTTGGGTAAAATTTCCAAGATATCATTGTTGATCCCAATGTTGTGAAGATTTTCCTCTGTTTCCTTTTACTAGTTTTATAGTACCAGGTCTTATATTTAAATATTTCATCTATTTTAGATTTTTTGTGCAAAAATTAAATTGCCAAGTACGGGGCAATTATCCAAGCTTTTGTAGATTTCTAGTTTTCCCAGCACCATTTGTTGAAAAGACTGTTCTTTCCCCACTGCATAGTCTTGGCATCCTTGTCAGAGATCAGTTGACCATATGTGCATGGGTTTATTGCTGGGCTATTCTGTTCCATTGGTCTATATGTCTGTTTCAAACCAGTACCATACCGTTTTAATTACTATAGCTTTGTTATGGTTTGATATAAAGAAGTATGATGCTTTCAGCTTTTTTGTTCTTTCTCTGGATTGCTTTGACATTTCAAGGTCTTTTCTGGTACCATGTGAATATTAGTATTGTTTTTTCTATTTCTGAAAAAAATGACATTGGAATTTTAATAGGAATTACATGAATCTGTAGATTGTTTTGATTAGTATGGACATGTTAACAATGTTAAGTTTTCCAACCTATAGACATAGGATGTCTCTACTGATTCACATCTTCTTTCATTTATTTCATCAATGACGAGTACTTTTAAAAATTTTATTAGTATATTTTATTTTTTTAATTTATTTTAAAATTATAGTTGACATATAATATTATATTAGTTTCAGGTGTACAAAATAGTGATTAGACATTTGTAGACTTTACACAGTAATTACCACAATAAGTCTAGTAACCATCCATCACTACATATCATTATTATGACATTATTAACCATACTCCCTATGCTGTACATTGCATCCCCATGTCTTATTTTATAACTGGAAGTTTGTACTTTTTAATTCCCTTCATCTTTTCTCACCATCACTCCACCCCCAGTATTTTATTATTTTTAATCCTATTATAAATGGGATTGTTTTCTTAATTTTTTTTTTCAGTTTGTTGTTTGTGTATAGAAACAACTATTTTTGTATGTTGATTTTGTCCTGGAACTTTATTATATTCATTAGTTCTAACAGACTTTTGATGGTGTCTTTAAACTTTTATACACATAAGATTATGTCATCTATAAACAAATAATTTTATTTCTTCCTTTCCATATTTGATGCCTTTTATTTCTTTTTCTTGCCTAATTGTTTTGGCTAGGACTTCCAGTGCTATCCTGAGCAGAAGTGGTGAGAGTAGGCATCCTTACTTTGCTCCTAATCTTAAAGGAAAAGCTTTCAGTTTTTCACTACTGAGTATGATGTTAGCTGTGACCTTATCATATATAGCTCTTATTGTGTTGGGTAAATTCCTTCTGTTCCTGGTTTGTTGAGAGTTTTTTTAATGAAAAGGTATTGAATTTTGCTAAATGCTTTTTCTGCACCTATTGAGATGATCAGATGATTTTTATCCTTGAATATGTTAATGTGATATATTACATTAACTAATTTGTGTTGGTTGATTCATCCTTACATCTCAGAAAATAAATCCCACTTGATCGTAGTGTATAATCCTTTAATGTGCTTTTGAATTTGGTCTGCTTAGTATTTTGTTGAGGATTTTTGCATGTACATTTATCAGGGATATTGGCCTGTAATTTTCTTTTCTTGTGGAGTTATAAAGGTTCAGCTTTGTATAGTATTGAAACCAAGCTACTATTAATTCAAACTTGATTGATGTAAAGTTAATATGTTAATTCTAATTATAATCCCCACTTAGTGTTATCTACTAAGAAAAATTACCAAAAAGAAAAGAAAAAAAATCAAATGGTACACTCAAAAAAATAATAATAATCATAAAAGAAGGCAATAATGGAGGAACTGAGGAACAGAAAAGTTTTAAGATATAAAAAAAATGGCAAAAAGACAGTTTTTTCTTATCAATGATTACTATAAATGTAAATGGATTAAACTCCCCAATTAAAAGCAGAGATTGACAGAATGGACTTTTAAAAAAAAGATTCAACTATATACTGCTTATAAGAGACTCATTTTAGATCCCAAGACAAATATGTTGAAAATAAAAGAATGAAAAAGTTGTTCCAAGAAAATAATAACTAGAAGATTGTTCTGATGGTTATTCTAATGAAACAAAATAGACTTTAAGACAAAAATTGTTATAAGAGACAAAAGTGACATAAATATAAATGCAAGGTCAATCCATCAAGAAGATATTACAATTATAAATATATTCACACATAAGAACAGATCCACAAAATATACAAAACAAAAAGTGACAGACTGAAAGGAATAGACAGTTTTATAATAATAGTTGGAAACTTCAATATCCCATTTGAATAATGAATAGAACTAGACAGAAATCAATAAGGAAATAGAGGACTTGCACAACACAAGACTTAATAGACATATGCAAAGACAGCACTCCATCACACAAGAGCAGAATATATATTTCTCTCAAGTGCATATGTAACATTTTCCAGTATAGGCCATATATTGGAGCACAGAACAAGTCTCAATTAAATTTTAATGACTGAAGTCATACAAAATATCTTCTCAAACTACATTGGAATGAGAGCTGATGTTAATAACAGGAGGAAAATTAGAAAGTTCACAAATATGTGGAAACTAAACAGCACACTCTTAAATAATCAATAGTAAAAGAAGAAACTACAAGTAAACTTAGAAAATACTTTGAGATTAATGTAAATGAAAACATAATATATCAAAACCTGTGTGTTTCAGTGAAAGCACTTCGAGGAAAATTTAAAGCTTTAAGTGCTTACATTAAAAAGAAAAAAGATCTTAAAATCATCTAATAATAAGCCTTAAGGGACTAGTACAACAAGAGCAAAATAAAAGCAAGCTGGATGAAGGAAAGAAATAATAAAAATTAGAGTGAAATAAATGAAATAAAGAACAGAAGAACAGTAGAGAGAATCAACAAAACCAAAAATGATTTCTTTAAAAAGATCAACAAAATTAGTAAATTTTTAGCTAGACTGACAAAAAAATAGAGAAGACTCAAATACTAAAATCACAAATAACAGTAGAGACATTGCCACTGACTTTATAGAAATAAAAAGAATTATAATAGAATGCTTTAAATAATTGTATGCTAACAAATTAGATAACCTAAGTGAAATGGACAAATTCCCAGAAACATACACAAACTACCAAATAGAAAATACAATAAATAGAAAATCTGAATAGACCTTAAATAAGCAGAGATGGAATCAATAGGTAAAAAAAGAAAAACAAAACTCACTAATCGCCCAACAAAGAAAAAACTAAGAGGAAAAGATTTCACTGGCAAAATTCCACTAAACATTTACAGAAGAATAATTAATACTAATCCTTCTAAAATTCTTCAGAAAAAAAAAATACAAGAGGAGGGAACATTTTCTAACTTATTCTTTGAGGCCAGAATTACCTTCATACAAAGCCAGAAGAAGATATCACAACAAAAGAAAACTCTAAATTAATATATTTTATGAATATATATTCCAAATTCCTCAACAAAATGCTAGCAAACCAAATATAGTAGCATATTAAGAGGATTATACTCCATGACCAAGTGGAATGCAGGAGTTAACAAATAGAAACCCATCAGTGTAGTATGCCACATTAATAGAATGAAGAAAAACGTGATCATAGCAATTGACACAGAAAAAGCATTTGAAAAAACTCAATTCTTTCATGACAAAAGTAGTCAACAAACTAGGACTGGAAGATAACTTCCTCCACATGATAAAAAAACATTTAAGCAACTAGATAGAAATGATGGTTGCACAACATTGCAAATGTACTAAATGTCACTGAATTGTTCACTTTCAAATGGTTAATTACATGTTATGTACATTTTACTTCAATTTAAAAAAGGAAGAAGAGAAAGTAAAGCAACCATGATCACGATGAACAAAACTAATGAGTCTACTGCTCTTATAAGGCTTCAATTATAATGAAGAAGACACATAAGAACCTGTTGAAAATGTGTTATGTACCAGCACTTTGGGTGCAAAGTCACAAACTCCTAAGAAGTATCCAATGAAATAAGTTATCTTCTTTTAACAGATGAAGAAATTTAGGCATCAAGAGATAAAGACTACTTGCCCAAAGTCAAGTACTTACAAAATGGCAGACCCAGGGTTTTAAGTCAAAAGTTTGACTTCAGAGATGATGTTCATAACTATTATACTATATAATGCCATCGTTTGTGGGGGGTGGGGGGTGGAAATAAAGCAAAGTAAGGAGATGACACTTCTGATTTCTAAGTATACTACTAACATATATTTTGATTGCGATAATTAAATTTGGCTGATACACATTAAGATTGATAAAAATACACAGTAGATACACATTAAGATTGATAAAAATACACAGTAGATACACATTAAGATTGATAAAAATACACAGTAGATACACATTAAGATTGATAAAAATACACAGTAGATACACATTAAGATTGATAAAAATACACAGTAGATACACATTAAGATTGATAAAAATACACAGTAGATACACATTAAGATTGATAAAAATACACAGTAGATACACATTAAGATTGATAAAAATACACAGTAGATACACATTAAGATTGATAAAAATACACAGTAGATACACATTAAGATTGATAAAAATACACAGTAGATACACATTAAGATTGATAAAAATACACAGTAGATACACATTAAGATTGATAAAAATACACAGTAGATACACATTAAGATTGATAAAAATACACAGTAGATACACATTAAGATTGATAAAAATACACAGTAGATACACATTAAGATTGATAAAAATACACAGTAGATACACATTAAGATTGATAAAAATACACAGTAGATACACATTAAGATTGATAAAAATACACAGTAGATACACATTAAGATTGATAAAAATACACAGTAGATACACATTAAGATTGATAAAAATACACAGTAGATACACATTAAGATTGATAAAAATACACAGTAGATACACATTAAGATTGATAAAAATACACAGTAGATACACATTAAGATTGATAAAAATACACAGTAGATACACATTAAGATTGATAAAAATACACAGTAGATACACATTAAGATTGATAAAAATACACAGTAGATACACATTAAGATTGATAAAAATACACAGTAAATACTTAGAAAAGTTTTAAGAGAACATAGAATGTTAAGCTTGGCTTGCATTCACTTGAGATAAGAATAGATATAGCAACAAATAGAGAACCAAACTTAGTTAAAATTAACATTATTAACTACAAAATCAAATAATTTTCAAACTTCTCGTTGTATTCACTGACTCACATTAAGAAAAGATTTCAGAGAAACTAAATAACTTGCAAATATGTGCCAGATCTTTTACCTCAATCCCCTAAATTTTAAACTATCAGTCTTTTCAGTATATTTTACCCATAGTTACATAGATCTACTTATAAGATTTCAGAGAATTGTTATGCAAAACAATTTAAAATAAAAATTTACATGAATACTTATGTTGAACTTTTTATAAACATATATATGTGTGTATATGTATTTTAAAATATTTATATGTATGGTTAATTCTGTCTACATAATTAGATATATATAGATTATGGTACATCTTTTCACATTTCAGCTTTTGCATCTTAACATAATATTGCAATATTTGGATTTCAAATGCTGTAAAAAAATATCATACCTAAACAAACATCTCTTCAAAATAGAAAATGGTGATGGGAAAATAGACATAACTAGGAAATCCTATAGCATCTTGGAAAAATCAAATGAACTTAGGTAATTTTTAGGCATTATTGAATTTTGCTAAACTCTAAATAAGAGGCGCTAAATAATTTTCCATATTTTATATTTTTCTTTATTTTATACCCACATATTATAAGGAAAATGTCACTCATATGTGTTTAATTCAATTTTACTTAACCTGAGAATAATATACTTGTTGAAGAGTAATTTAATGTCCAGTATGTTTTTCGAGTTTTACAAACCCTTCCTTCTCTCTCTGAACAAGCAAGTGGTGTTTTGCCAGCACGGAACAGAACTTGAACAGAGGGCAGATTGAGTTTGGTTCTAAACTTAGAGCACACAAATTTGAGTGACTGCCAAACCTGCTAAAATGTGTTTTCTCCAATCTTCTTAAAGTGCATGAGGATTTCAAAGGAAAAATTGTAAAACCTTCCATTGTGAGTTTTTTCTTACCATTGAATACTACCTGAATTGAAAACCACATATTAAATATAAGATTGTGATGTATTTTATCAAGTCCTGGTCTCAGTATATTTCACTTTAGTATATTTTCTCCAAAATTCTATCTTGCAACATTTCTAAGCCTATGCAGTTTTCTTTATTTAGATATAGAATTGATTATTCCTAGCCATTTGCTCTTGAAATTAATCTACCTTAAATATGCAAAGAAACAAGAAGTGGATCAGGTAAATATTTATATCGAAAGATAATATATAATCAATATGATTCCTATTTTTTGATCATACCAAAGAGTTTAAGATGATTCGCTAGAGTCTCGAAAGGGGATGGGAAAGAATTAGCGAAATCAACAGATTGATCCAGACATATGGAAGGCATGGAAGGCGACTGAGAGTGGGAGAAGGGAGAGAAAGGACATGCAAAACAAGGTGCCATGTCGATCAGTTCACTCACTGCCAATAAACTGAAAAACATGTCATGGAGAATTTACCATTTAAATGGGATGACATTTAAATAATTCCCTTTGTTCATGTTTTTCAGACTTCTCTATAATCCATAAACCAGTATGAATTCTTTTGCATATTTCTATTCCTTTTAAAAACTTTTTTCACTTAACTTCAAATATTTATTTTTTGCATTGCAGCTAAACTCTGCTAAGAAATATTAAGGAGGCTCAAAGAGAAGGAAAGAGTTAATATCTTCACAAATAAATTCCTTAATTATGAAAAAAGCTAGTATTTAGGATCATGCTGAGAGGTGGGATTTTATTTCTAGATTTCATTTATTAGTGATCATTTTAACTGATTAAGGATCAGTTCTCTATTTCATCTCTGCAATTCCAAGCATTTGTTGCTTTCACACTTCAATTTTTTTTTCCTTTCAGGATGAAACCCAATATGTCTGAAAAAGATTTTTCTATAAGTTTGGCTTCAGTCTTAGGCTAATTATTGATATATCGATATTCTTAGGATTTAGAATCAATATTCTGGTTCAGAATTTTGAAATCATTACCTAGCTCTTAATTCATCAAAAGAGGAAGGTTATAAAATCAACTTTTAATTTGTCCTATTTGATTGAGTTGTAAGTATGAACTTGAAATATTTTCCCAGTCAATTCAAGTCAGCCAACAGTTGCACTGATGGTCACTTTTTCAAATAATTTGATATCATTTCTCAGACGTTTAAGAATTATATCCCTATATTCGTATGAAAAGTGTATTGCATAAATATTATTTAATGTAAGCTACCATATTATTTTTTAAAGTAGATAAAATCAGAGTCCCTGAGCAAGTTTTCCAGAAGTCAAGTCAAACTAAGAAATCCTAGTCGACACCTACCAGTCCTAGGCAGCATACCCAGCTGAGTAGCCACTGGTTTCAGGCTGCCATAATTCAAATGCTGTTTCCATCAATTAGTGACATTAGGCAAATATTCTTCTGTTTGTCTAGGTTTCCTCCTCTATAAAATTAGACAATCATAGTGAAATCTCAACCTACAAACATGACCATTGTGAGAATTAAATGAGTTAATACTTAGAACAATGCCTGGCACACATAGTAAGAGTTCAATTATTGTTAGATATTATTATGTAACAGATCTTCCCCATGGAATTCTGTAAATAAAAATTTTCAGTGATCTTCCTCATGCTTTCTGCGAACCCAAACAACCCTTGATGCATAGCTTTTCAATTTTTAGTTATTCAAAGCTTAAAGTATTTGGTAGATTTCACACGCTGTTCCTTCCAGCACACTGAGCCAGCACTATATGGACTGTCTTGCAGACTCATTCTTATGCTTGATGTCTTTGGTACCCAAGACCTATATCCTCTACCTCAGCATCAGTCATCCTTCTCTTCTGAAACCATCCCTCAAGCACAAACGCTAACAGTTACCAGAGAGATGTATTTAATCTCCTGCAATGACTATAGAATTATCTATTTCACCTTTACATTCTAGCATCTTTTGCTTCATATATCCTGAGGCTATTTTATAATTTTCAGCATTTTTACATCTTTCTGGTGAATTAGCCAATCTTTAAATTATTTAGAGATATCTTCCAAGCTGTTTCCTTTTAGTCTTTTATATCTCTGTCTCACGCTCAGCCCATTTATTAATAGCAAAACAATTATATAAGAATCATTACTATCATGGGCTCTGTTTAAATTACATATGCCATAGAGGCTTCATGCTATTATATTTCTGGATGGTTAAATTAGCAAAGTATTGTGTTTTATGGTAATTTTATCAGAATCAACATAACATTTCAACTAGTAGTACCTTTTCATTCATGCATTCAACATTTATTAAGTACATTCCATGTGCTAAGCCTCAGCTAGGTAAGAAACACTCCTGGCTCCCAGGTCAGTTTTAACTCAGTCATGCAGAAGAATTCAAGTATTATTTTTCTAGGATTATATCATTATTAATTCTGAATATTATCATGGTGAATATTATTTGTTTGTATAGTTTTTTTATAATTCCAGAACTTTTATGACAAACATAATCTAGTTTTATAAAAACAGGGCTAGGTACTTTAAGCATATCTCCAGAAGATTGCTCTATGAAGAAAGGTAGTATAGAAATTACTGGCAAAAGTTATGTGGCTCAGTCAAAACACATAAGAGCCTGAAATTTTTCTTCAAGATTCTCACAACCTAAAGGATGATGATATCAAAGAGCACATTCTGTTTGTAAAGCCCTCATTTCTCAACACGCTCTTACAGCCCTGTGGACACTATCCTGGCATTACAGAAACATGATGCTGTCTTTGAGCTGTTGCTTCGTAGAATTTACACTCATCACTAAGTTTATAAAACAAAAGTTGTAGCAAAGTCTCATTATAACGAGATTATGACCCCTTATTGCATGAGTCTCTTCAAACATTCATTTCTTGTTTAATTATTAACCTTCTTATGATCCTCTAATAGATTGGCCCATATCGAAAAAAGACACTGAAATGAGGAAATCAAAGAAATTTAACATGACCAGCTCTGGAAGGAAAAGGACACTGGTTCCTCAGTGAGGTAGGTGGAGCCAAGCCTGAGGGTGAACGTGTCTTTCTTGCTGCATTTAATGACCTTTGAAATCTCTCTTCCTTAGGACTGCTTGCATTCAAATGGGTATGCACAATCAATAACAGAATGAAAACCTGGAAATGCTAATTTTGTGCATAAGGATATCAGACACTATTTGAAAGAAATGACAGATTGATTTATGCAAAGGAAATGAAGACATTTCAAATGTTCTGTTAGCATTATGACCAAATCTACTGACACCAACATGTATTTTTCTAAGTTGAGAAGTATCACAAGACTTATTATGGCTGTCAAGTGAGTTTATGGTCTTTCCTTGCACAAGACTGTGGCAGTGAAGGTGATCATCAGAAAGTGGTGTGAAGAATTGATGTCCTCCCCTACCCATAGGAACTACAGCATTGTTATTAGGAGGTCAAGGTGGGACTTGAACCCAGGAGCTCTGTTTCCAGGATCTCAATCATAATGGAGTTCTGCACTCAGGATGCTAGTCCATAGCCTACCTGTGCCCATAAGCCCTATAGATTCCTTGCCACCTCCACTGCTTGCACCTGTCCAAGCCACCTCCCTCTCCATCTTGAATGACTCAGACTCCTGATTGGCTCCCTGTTTCAATGTTGCCTTATACACAAACACTCCTCTCTACAGCAAGCAGAGCAAATCTTTTTAAAACATAAATCCTATCATGTTTTTCCCATCTCCTCAGAATTCTTCAGTGACTTCTCATCACACTCAGAATACCTAAAGTCCTCTCCTTGGCCAAGAAGATCCAACAAGATCTGGCTCCTGTCCCTCTTTGCAACCTCATTTCCGGCTCCAATCATGCTGGACTTCTGCTACTCCTTATATGAGTCTTGTTCATTTTCTGTTAGAGCCTTTGTGCTTACTAGTCCCCCTGCCTGAAATATCTGTCCAATGATATTCAATAGGACTATCCCCACACTTCATTTGGGTCACTGCTCATGTCACCTTCTCAAAGAGGCCTTTGCCGCCCCTCAGTAAACTGTGTAAAGTGTACCCTCACCCTGCTCCATCACCAGCTATTTCCTTACCCTGCTCTTCTTTTCATTATTGAATTTAATATTACCTGATATTACTTTATCGTTTGCATTTAGTCATTGATTTGTTTATCATTTTACCATTAAAAAGTAAATCACACAAGGGCAGAGACTTTGTATCATTTATCATACTATATTCCCAAGACCTAGAAAAGTGTCTGGAAAATACTGAACCTTAATAAGTGTAGATTGAATGAACTGCTTAATTAAAGAACTTAATTAATTAAAGAGTTCTTAAGATAGATATTTAGAAATTATAATCACTACCAGATCAAAGCATCTAACAAATAAGGTCATCGATATATATTGCAATTTTATTTCCAGGATATTTGTGTGATGAACATTATATCTCATTAGAATGTAAAAAACAAAAGAATCTGACAAAGGAGAATATCCCAAATGAGGGATAATGGCTTAAGGTGTACAATCCATAGGCCCATTAGTGTCGGGCCACCTCCTTGGGACTTTTTTTCAATGTGACTAATGATTTAAATTAGCTAGCAAGTTTAAAAATCTCACTAAACTGGTAGCCTTTGGAGTAGGGGAATGAATGACAATTAAATATGGTGCTTGAGCCATTAGCCATTGATTTTCCTGGTCTATGATCCTAACTCAACTCAAAACTCAGATCTGGAGGAGAGAAACAAATGACTCTTTCACTTCAGAAATGTCTCTTTCACTTCAGAAATCTTTTGATTGACTTTATATAAAGTAGCCCAGTAAAGCTTATTAACAAGATATCTGAGCTACTGTTTTTGTAGAATTATGGTATCATTTTCACTTGAGAGTTTAATATTAAAATACGGTCTTGGTAGGGGGTTTTTTGTTTTGTTTTGTTTTGTTTTGTTTTTACTTTTAAGGCCTCAGATCATATATTCCACCCTGAATTTAAATGTGGTCTCCTAGATGCATGATGTTTGTTCTCTAAGAATAAGTTCAAATGCCAATCTCTTGTGGGAAATATTGTAGCAAGTGTTATATGGAATTCCTGCCTGTCAGTGCACATTTTGATTTTTTTCATTAAGCATCTCAACTTGTAAAAATAGAAAAGAAAAAAAAAACTATTTATCATCAGAAAAACCAGTGTCAGAAAAACTGCTGTTTAATTTCTAAAAGATGGGAAATAGTCTTAAATGTTTTGACAGAGAACAAAATTCACAAACAAATGGAGAATTTGTGAATAACAACAAAATTTGGAGAAATGTTACAACCCAAAAATGTTCACCAGCTGCTTAGAAATCGAAATCTTAGTGTTTCTTGTGGATCATTTAGTTCTACAGCACAATGATTACAAGAATCAATAGCAAATGGGAGTATAAAAAGAGTTAGTGTATTAGTTAGGGTGGGCTAAACTGATATTAACTAAAAGACTCCAAAATATATGTTAAAACATAATGGACATTTAGCTTTTTTATTCATGTAACAATCCAAGGAAGAGTTCTTGGTCAATGAGCAGCTCACTACTACATGGTGATTCAAAAATCTAGGCTTCTTACATATTGTGCCCCCAACCACCATCCCTAAGAGCCAGGAGCCTCATGTCTGCATTCAGAAGATCAAATGAGAAAAAGAGCCTGGAGTTCTCACAGCCACTTCTGCAGACTTAGCCTGGGCAAGACATACTTCTCATATCTCATTCTACTATTGAGAAATAGTCACCTGACCATACCCAGTGGCAAAAATGGCTGATAAATGCATTCCTTAGCTGGACAATCACATTCCAGCAACCACTGTTTACCAAGAAAGGGGAAACAGATTCTAGTGACCAAAAGCCATCTCTGCCAAAGATAGTCAAAGACATCAGATCTCAATGAGAGGAGTTATATTTCTACAATTTTAACCAAGTATGTGGTCACCCACATTAGAGATCCATTTTCTAGCCTCCCTTATATTTAGTTGTGATCCTGTCACTCAGTTCTGGCCAAAGGGAGGAGCATGGAAGTAGAGTGTACTATTTCTGAGTCATGCCCTTAAAGGTAAGAGGGATACTTTCTCTTTCACATTTTTTTCCCTTCCCTTAACTGGAATGTGATAAGCCAAATGACCTGGTAAGCCATCTGAGACTAAATTGATGAGAGTAAAACCCTTAGTATCACACAGCAAAAGATTCAAGGAGCCTGGATTTTGATGATATATCAGCCTACTTATGCCCAGACAGTTAAATGAGAGAGAAATATGCTTGTATCTTGTTTAAGCTACTCTTTTTTATATATAAATTTCTATTATAGATGCCAAATCTATAACTAATACATATGGCAAACAATATGGAATTCTGTTCATTCTCCAGTTCAACATTTAAAATGTCATAAAAAGGAATGAAACAAGGAACTGAGCCAAAAATACAAAATATAAATGTATTGATTCCAACTATACAACATGAATTGAACTAGATATTAATGATCTTTTTCATTAAATGTGTGGCTATTTAAGGTGAAATCATAATAAAAAATAATCACTGTCCCTGCACAAAGACTAAATTCATCCTTATCATGTTAATGAAAAATGTTCCTCAGGTTATTTAGACAATTGCCTGAAAGTGTTCTGAAGGGTTTCTCTGTATTCCTCTAGAATATAATGTGGCAGTATTTGCCAAGAGAAGAATATTTACTGCATCAGACCAACTCAGTCTTTAGACACCGTTTACCATGTGTAATTATCCACTCTTCACAGATAGACACACATGTGCATACACAATCTAGGTTATCTAATTAAACCTAATGCTCAGTGTGAACAACATCAAAAGCAAAACTCTCAATCAAGATAGGAGCACAACTTCGAATTCTGAATTTTGGATTGTTGTAAGAGATGATGAGCACCATTGTTATTCAGGGTCACGTGTGGGGCACTAGCAATAGATAAAGGGATTTCCAGTGACAGCCGGGAGAGTATAAAATGAAAGACCAAAGTTAACTGAGCTCAGAGATAGGGGACAAGAAGAGTGAGAAGCAAAGGCCTAACCAGAAAATTTCCTCTACCTTTGGTAAGGATATTAATCAGGTGCCTCTGTGTGCGCACACGTACATGCATGTGTGTGCGTGTGTGTACGCCAAAGAGCTGGAACTGCTTAAAGAAGAAACTACAATACAATCACTGTTCCAGGCCCATGACTGACCCTGTGATCAGGCCTCTCATGGTCTTAAAAGAGCCACACATCCATGAATGTTTAAGCTTTTTCGGAGCTTTCCCAGAAAAACATTACCAGAGGTTTATAGATTATGAAGTTAAAGTTCAATAGTAGTGAAATAATCATTTCCTAGCAGCAAGCAGGTCTCTACGTGATAGTTCACATGTGGAACTGATGGACTCATTTCTACTCTCTGACCTCCAGGTGGCTGAGTCCACAGAAGTGATGGTCTCTTCATCAGCAGCCCTTAGGGGCTCTTACTCCCTAACACATGCCCTTTCCCTTTGGGGGACCAAGAGGTTGTTGGTGACAACACACCCCAGTTTCCTACCTACATAGATCACCCACTATTTTTTCCTTATAACAAACTAAGCAAATTGTTCCAATCACACCTAAAAGGAGAAATATATTTCTATTTTTTTAATTTACAAAATATATTATATTTTCATATGAGGGTCATACTTTGGCTTTGGAGTCTGACAGAATTGGATTAAAATTCTAATACAACAATGCTAATTCAAAAAGAGCCAATACTTACGTCACACACACACACACACACACACTGAATTTTCAAAATAATCTTATGTGGTAAATTCTATCGTAATCTCATTGTTCAGACAGAACTTGAACCTGTGCAGCTTAGTATTAGGAGCCATGCTTCTCACAGCTGTGCTCCACTGCCTCCCAACTCTCCTATGAACTCTGTGGCTCTGAATTCTTAGCTTCTTGGATAAAATGAAGATGATAATAACATCTACCCAACAGTGTTACTGAGAGAATTTAAAAGTAATCTTTACAAAAAGTCTGAAAATGGCTCTTAGCATTGGTCAATAAATGTCAGGTAAAAATATTAGTTTATGCAAACCAATTCATTTGGTTATTATCAAGTTATCACTAAATATTTACTGACACCATACAGGCTTCTATGTATGACAAGGATGCTCTCAAAGCTGTGTCAAATCATGCACATTGGGTATGATTTAAAAGACACCAAGACAGTAGATACCGTCAAAGGATCACTGTTGATTTTAGGTGTGATAACGGCACTGTAATTATCTAATAAAATGTCCTTTTTTAAAGATGCATATTGAAGCATATTGAGTAAAATGACATAATATGCTTTAAAATTCTCCAGCACTAAGCCAAAAAGAGGCAACATATGAAATAAATGTGGCAAAATGTTTATGATTATGAAGTTGGTTGATGAGGACATCAGTATTTATCATATAGTACATACTAATTTTTTTCAAAATAAAATATTAAAAGAATAAAAATGAACACCATGAAAGTTTGCAGAGCTGATTCCAAACTCCATTCAGTAGAGTGCCTTATTTTTGAGGTCATGGGCTCTGCAGAGGCACCTCAAGGATGGAAGCTAGAAGAAGGAGGATAGAGTTCTTGGTTCTTTATCTACCTGCAACCAGAATTGTTCCATTTTTGCCTCTTTTCTCTAATAGAAAGCCATATAAGAGTTTGTTTATGTGAGAAGTAGGGGAAAAAAAATTTACAACTGACTCAGCCTCCTTGCTCTCCCTTTTTTTTTTGTTGCCATTTTTAGATCATGAGCTCTACCACCTCCCCAAAGCCCACATTTTTCAATCTCATGCTATCAAATTGTATCACACACTATCTTTAATCTCACTTTTATCTATTAACTCTAAATCATTTTCCTTCATTTCCAGAAGATTTTAGCTCTTGGTTCACTGTCACTTTGACCATCACCACCCTGTCTTAATTTTTGGTAACTTTAACTAACACATATGTAAATGATGCTTCCCACTCCCAGTCTTTCTGTTTCTCAAGTCCTCTTCTCTAATGATTGTGTTATTCACCTTACCCCAATTGCTCCCTCCCTGAGTCCAAGCCAGCAGACTTCCCATAAGCCAATTTTGTGAATAATGCTCTCTGAGTACTACCTGCTATCACCTCCAATACTCCCACCCTATCCACTATCCTATGCCCCTGGGAAGTCTTGCTTCTTTCACTATCTTTCATGACCTCGATGTCTTCATTCTTCTCTTTCTAATTACATTCCAGGGTCAGTTATTTTAATATATTTCTTAGATATGCCCCAATTCTCTTGCCTTTTCCTCATTTCATTATCCTTGTTTGACAAAACCACCCCAGTTAAATCTTTCTCTACAAAGCTTCCTTTCCCACTTGTTAGCACAAATAAACTCTTCACACTCTCAGTTAAAACCAATAATTCTTCTTGTCAACTTGATTCTCTCACTTACTCAGGACCATAACTTATATCTCTCTCCCTACCATCATTTATATTTAATTTCTTTTGGATTATCCCCAATGGCACAGAAACATGCTCTTATTTCTCTTATCTTAAAACCAAAAGAATAAAACAAAACAAAATCTCCACTTGACCCACTTTCTCCGCAAGCCCCCATCACTTTTATTTGCATCTCTTTGCAGCAAAACTCCAAACTGCCTTCTACGCTCTGCTGTTTAACCTCCTTCCCTCCCATTCTCTCTCACATTTACTCACATCAGGCTCTTGCTGCTCATGAAACTGCTCTTGCCAAGGCCACCAATGACTTCAGTTGTCAGTCCTTATCTTATTGGACCAATAAACAGCATCTGACACAACTATTACTCTCTTCACTTAGGACAGCACAGTTTCTTGTTTTCCTTCTTTGTTACCAGTGATTTCTTCTCAGTTACCTTTACTGGTTCCTCCTGCTCCCTAATCCTTAACTTTGAATGCCCCATAAGAATGCCTCTTCATCCTCTTTCCTCTCTATCCTCAATCCTATAGTGATGGCACAGATTTCCAATAACTTCTATATCGATAACTTCTAAACGTACCTCTCCAGACTAGACCTTTCCCTGCACTCCAGACTCGTAGCAACTGCCCATTTAATATCTCCACTAGGATGTTAAAACATGTTAAACCAACATGTCCAAACTGACCTGCAGATTTTCTCCAAACTAGCTTACCCACAGATTTTCCCATATTAAGGGATAATAATTCCCCCCTTTCTAGTTGATCAGGTCAAAAGTCAGAAGTGAGCTTCGCATCTATTGTTTCACATGCTGCCTTTAATACGTCAAGAAATTCTACTGGTTCTACCTTCAGAAAAAGGTATATCCAGATTCTGGCTGCCTATATTACCTCTATCATTACCACCCAGGTTTTTCTACACCACCATCTCTCCCTTGGAGAGGCAACAGTCTTTACAGGTCTTTAATCTGCCTTTGTCCTGCCACCTATGACCAACAATGCAATGATCTCAACAATTCAGTGATTCCTCATTTCACTCAGAGCATAAGCCAATGTTCTGACGATGATCTTTAAGATGCCATGTTCTCTCACTGGTGATCTTTCTGGCCTTCCCTGCTACTTACCACTCCACCCCTATTACACAGTTCAACACAATGGACTCCTTTCTTTAGCACACTGGGCTCACAGGCTTTTGCTCTTTTCTTTAACTAAGACACCCTTCTCCAAGAGAGTCACTTGGCTAATTTTCTCACTTCCTTCAAGTCTTTGTTCAAATCTCACCTTTCCTACCAAACCTACTCTGACTTACATAATTATTCAAACTGTTTTTCACTCACTCCCAAGGCTCTTGGCTTCCCTTACCTACTCTACTCTTTCTTTTTATCCACAGTTATCATCTTCTCAAATATGGTGTGATTTAGTTATTCACTGTTTTTACTAATTATGGTCTGTCTCCCTGCATTAGATGTCAAGATCCTTAAGGGGAGAATCTTTGTCCGCTTTGCTCATCATGCATCCCAGGTACCTAGAACGGACTCTGGTTCACAGTGAGCATTCAAGCAACACTTGTTCTCTAGGAAGGTCAGTGTGAGGAATTAGGTGGCAGCTGCATCACTGATCTGGCTGAAGCTAAGTTTGCATGATATAATTCTAAAGTAAAGGATAGATTGCCTATCCTTCCATAATATCTCCATAAATATGATCTCAGGCAATTTGAGCTTTGATGGGTTTAGGATTTTTATTCTTTATTAAGTACTTGAAATGCAGCTAAACTCTGTTGCCAATTAAATGTGGAATCACATATCTTAACTAATAGTCCATCTGGGGATAACACTGATAGCCTCTTATGACAGTAAATTTGTCTAATAAGGATTGCACTTACTCTTCAAGATGAACAAAGAGAGCATCATCATCATGGTCAAAAGTACATTTTGAATCTCTATTAATACACAGAAAAAATAGGTGATGAAGTTCACAAAGCATTGCAGCATACAACATGGTTAAAATATTTTATCTTAGAAAAACGTTAGTTACCTAAACTAAATGCTGGCCATAGCCACTCACAACAGAATCAATAAAGAACCCACAGGACACCTAGTTTTGATCAATGTTCTTTTCTGGTGTTTGTGCCTCTACTTGTAATCATTTATTGCAACACAACCTCATGACTCAAATACATGTGGTGATTGATATGTCAAGATATTTAATTAGTTGTTGTCCTATGGTTGAAATAGGCCAAATGGTGGGGAAGAAAATCTAGAAAAATAGTGAAGGGACAAAATTTCATTTTGTGACTCATTAGAGAAATTCGGCCTTAGAAAAAGTAATAAACTACTTATTTCTACAATGGGCTTCAGATCCTACAAAGAATGTCTATGCTAAACTCCAAAGCTCCATGCAGTGTGTTGAAAACAACATTTCTTTAATTTCACAAAATGTCCAGTCATTTCCTGGTTTAGCCAGAAAAACAGACATTCATGTAAAAAAGAGAAGCAGGTCTTGAGGTATGTATTAAATTTAAATCTATTTCAAGTTATTTTTGAATAGCTGGAATATAATAATAAGTATACTTGGAGGAACTGAGCTTTGTTATTTTAACTAATAAGGACAATGGTCAATTTGAAGACATCACTACTCAAAGTGTACTTCCCATTAAAGGATCTGTGAAACACTTCTAAGAGGCCTTTAAAAATATATATAGTATATATTTTTTTTCTAGGAGGCTTTACAATATAGTATATATTATACACCATAATATATAATATATATACCATA
>NW_006443225.1:319446-321967 GCF_000325575.1 Pteropus alecto
ATATATATATTATATGCCGTTGAATATGTGTTTCAAACATTGTGGAGGGTTAACCTCCTTTTGTACCAAAACTTATCTGGGTAATTACTTAATCTGAACACTTTTAGACTATAATGCAGAATGAGTACTTGAAAATTAAAATGATATTCTCTCAATAATTTTTTTAGTGAGACAATGTCACTCAAATATTAAATGCAGAGACATTCTACTTCACTTTCTTAGTGATAGTATCAAACATTGTAATGACAAGCAAACGAGTCTATGTTATAAAAATAAGTGCAATGGAATAATTATGAATTGCTGCAAGCAAAAATTTTGTGTTTTTCATCATGCTTTTGATTGTTACAATTCTTATATTCCATATATTGTATCTCATTAGAAGCTTCAGATCAAATGTTTCCACACCAAATAATGCTATACATCCATTGTCCTTTTAAAAAAGTAAAATCTACTTTGAAGACTAAAATAGATAATGAGCTTATACCTTATGCAGCACTGAAGTTGGATGTTTCATTGATCCATGGAAACAGAATGCATCTGCTTCCCCTCTCTAATTCTCCCTATATATTCTTCATCCTATGTTTGGGAAAAACATTAGAGGTGATCCCAATATCAGAATTAGAAATATCTTCCTCTGTGGTATAGCATCCAAAATCAGTCAGAAGAATCTGACAAAACTGGATATGCCAATGCCTCAATTCATCCACTAAAAACAAAACAAAACAAAACAAAAAACAACAAAAAACAAAACAACGACAACAAAAAATATGTATTGATCTTTGGCAACAGGCTGGGCAATATGTTAGGAACTAGGCATAAAGCAGAAAGGAAGATAAATGTGGTTCTCAGCATTTACAATTCAGTAGGGAATAAACATTTAATCAGTATCTATTGACTGACTGAAGGAATTGATACAATTTAAGTGTTCAATGAGTATTATGAAGAAAAGGTGCAGACTGTGATAGTGTCTAAAGAAGCAGGGTTCTGTGAACATTCACTGTAGGGCTGCTCTTAACGCCCCATCACTCCTCTGGTATTTTCTCCCAACTGCATCTAGACCAAGTGCTAAGAGAGTTGTGTGTTCAGTACAGTAAATCCTCACTTAAATGTGGCCGATATGTTCTGCTACTTTAAACAAAACAACATATAACAAAACCAATTTTATCATAGACTAATTGACATAAACAAGAGTTAAGTTCTTACAGCACATGTCAGCACTGAGCTGATCAAGAAGAGAAGGTTTTGGTGACATCTAGTTGGAAGGTTTTGGAGACGCCCAGTTGGAAGAATGTACAAGAGGCTGACATGAGAATGAAATAGCAGTCACTAACTTTATTGTGGGGAGTGCAGTTCTATTGGGGAAAGCACGATATGTGCGTACTTCTTCTGCTCCCCTTTCTTGTGCTCTCCTTCTGCTCCCCAGGGGACCATATGGCTCCACAAATATCAGAGTACAATAGTGGCATTCAGTCATACAGGCATAATACAATAAGCTGAATTATGTTTACATATTTTAGGTGCAGGCGCCCTACTACGTTAATGTAACATTCTAAGTCTGGGGTCCTATTCCTAGCTGTGAGCCTGGATCACAGCCAGACCTGGGACCAGCCAGGCCTGGGACCCACACTCCACCCCTATAGGGTCACAGCACAGGATCTGGCCTGGAGGGTGCTACCTTGGGCCCACAATCCACTTGCCATTCCAGGAGTGGCTGAGTCCCATGGGGCATCACCCCTAGGGTGATTATAAAAAAAAAAATGATATTGAACAAAATGACATTTGAGGATCTGCTGTAAAGGAGGTGGCTTAATGAAGTCACATGGAACCCACTGCTCCCAAATTTTCCTGCTATCTGAAGTCCGATTGTCTTCATGTAGCAACTTAGGGGTGTTCGCAGAGTAGAAAAAGAGAGATGCTTCCATGTTTACCCATGAATTAGGAATTAATACACATCACATAATTTTGGAGCCCTATACATAGCTCCTACACAACAACAGAAACCGTCCCAACTCTGCCACAAGCTCTTATCAGATAACTCTAGACTGCTTCCCCCACGACGTAGACAGTTAGCACTGAAAAACGTATAGCCTATCTGAGTAGCCTCTTCTCACTATTTTGTTCTGGACAGCTTTGCCTCCTGAACTAGTCAGAAACTCCTGATGGGAGGGGTTTTAATTTTTACCAGCTATCTCCCAGGAGTTATTAAATACTTTACAACTAGTAAAGAAATATTTATAAATTGATTGGTTTATATAAAAACAGCCTCTCATGCAACCTATTTTAGTACATACTATACATATTTTAAATTGGCCATAATGTCTTATGCCATGGGATTCATCTCATAACTACATTATAATAACTCATTCCGTTAATAATTATCATACTCTGTTGGGCAGATTGTACCAGATCCTGGAATGTAATCAACTAATATTGAGCACTGAGTGTTATTAGTATGTGTTCTTGCAAATCAGGACTAGCATCCTCCCATCTGAGGCCAACCTGTTAACATTTTTTTCCAAAT
>NW_006443225.1:321986-330883 GCF_000325575.1 Pteropus alecto
CCTTCCAAACTGAAAATACTATATTCCAAGTACATTACAAACAATGCAAATTGGTTGTGTCCAAAAGAGCTCATTAATTCATGAATATAAATTTAAAATAATACAATAATATGAATATACTATGTAAGCTTTGAGAGGTATATGTTGCATTTTTAAAAAGTGCAAAAAATAAAAGTTATGGATTTGCAACAGGCATCTCTGGTAAAACTTCAGATATTTCCTAGGCCATTGTGATTAAATAGTAGTTAGAGATTCCAAGTTGGGATTTGTCTGTTTCTTTCAAAGCCCAAACCTTCTGGCACCTAAAACTGGCAGAGCCGCCCATCCATTTAAAGCCTTCTATCAGATTACCAGGACCGTGTGATGTCGTCCTCAAAGCTGGATAACAGTTACAGCAGTTTGTATCCAGTGCAAAGCTTCTCATAAATAAATAGGGCTAGAGGCATGTTTGGATGGCAGAGGGCAGCTTCCTGCTCCATTATTACTAAAAGGTGGCCCTGGTTTAGTACAGATATGGTTTACTGGCAAAAAAACCACAAACAAACAAACAGCAAAAATAAAATAAAAACATTGTTATCATCTAGTTAAGTGGAGGGATATTCAGACATGAAGCATGATGCTCAAGGAAACATTTTAGCTTAATCTTGAAGGCAAGTGATTTATTTTGTATTGTTTCAAGGCATTTTTTTATTTTTATTTTTTGTATGGCAAACAGCTTGTTTGGTTGGAATCATGGAGATGCAAAACATCTTGTCCGAAAGACACTAAGAAGAGAAAGAACAAAGATGAAAGAAAAGAAAAGCAGAAGGGGAGATTTTCACGCAAAGCAAAAGCAATCCGATGCTCAATAGCGAGGAGAATGAGAAAGAAGAGAACCTTTTCCAAGGAAATTTCTTCACTTTCTGTTTTTGATACAGATACAGAGCAGGCATGTGTCACATGCAAAAAAACTTACAAATTCTCAGACCCTGAGACACAAGTACCGAGCCATCGGGAGAGGTGGTTCTCAGGGGACACACACCCTGGGGAAATGGACATCCTGTGACTGAGTGGCCAGCTTCTGAGGAAAAGGCACAGAGCAAATTTGTCATCGTGCCTGTCTGGTAGCACTAGGTACACACTTTCCAGTAAACACTTCCACTGGAAAGCCTGAATGCTCTTTCTCTACCACTGAACCAGAAGCAGGCACTTAACCTTTTATATTTTGAAACTCAAAAGGAAGAGTAAGCTCAGAGGGAGACTTCCATTTCAGGTTCAGCCTTCAAATTAACTTTACTATATTAGAAAGATAACAGGCAGGTGCAATTCTAAATGTGCCCTCCTGTTAGTCATTCAGAGAAGAAAGAACACATTCTATTATCTTCAACTGTTTCCCTTGCTCTTTCTCCAGGAAGAATACACAGAAGAAAATATTTTAAAAGTTAATCCCTGTTTTCTGCTCAATGTGTAATCAACAAATAAAAAGATCTAAAATGGGATAGATGGTGGTCCTCACTGTGATTATGTTTAACTTTTAAACACTATATACAACAGAAATGTGCCTGTACACGTTACTCAGAGTATGCTAACGCATCCCATCCTTAGGGTACGTCAAGTCTATCAGTCAGGGTTGGATCTCTAAATGCCTCCTGAATGTTACGACTATTATTTCTACTATTTTAACAGACAATTTATAGATAATTCTCAGGAACAAGGCAGTCACGGAACTCCATGACCTGGCTCTGAACTCCCTTCCTGACTTAATCTCCCACCCATTTCCCTTACTTCTTTCCCACTTCGCTCATCCTCCCAACATACACACACACACACACACACACACACACTCTCTCTCTCTCTCTCACTCACTCACACACATTCACAAAAACACAAGCACACACTTTCTCATATACTCATACAAACACACTCACAATCACACATATTCATGTGTGTTAGTGTGTGTGTGTCTAGATCCTTTAAAAATGGAAATCATGTCACCAGCCACTTTGGATATCTGCAGTGCTGTGAGTATAGCAGAATGTTAGTAAAGACACTTGAGATTGTTAGAAAATTTGTTAGAGAATATAAAAGAAATTGCATTTACAGTTAGTTTTTTTGAAGAGAGATGTCAGGTTACTAGTACTAATATCTTATATTGACTAGTACTAATTTTATTTAATCTCTCCAATAACCCTTTAGCCATTGAATGATAGAAAAGTGAGACTCAGAGAATTTAACTGTAGAATAATTTACAATTAGGTTTTTGATTGGTCAGATTAAACTAGAAAGACAGAATATAAATGTATATAGAAGCTAGCAAGGATGAAACGGTTCCTCATAAAATCACATCATGGCTGAGAAATGCATAGCTAACAGCTACTGTTCTCTGTGCTATCTGACACAGCTACCTAAGAAGGGACAGTAAGCTGTACTGCAAAGTATGACTAAGAGACCTAGGATTGAATCTTGGGCCTCCCATTCACCCCATCCTGCTCTGCCATCCCTCTCACCTAACTTGACAGTAAACAAGTGGAAAAAACACACTTTGTGTGTTAAAAATACACCTTCCCGAAGCTAATGCAATGAAACAAACATGTGATCACTATTCGCATTTATTTCAGTGAAGACAATAACCATCCCAGAAGCTGAAGGTATTCCAGGGGAGGTTGAAGGCCCCCTGTCCAGGGTGCTGCAGTGACGATTTTCACACTTAAATAAGGAAAATCTGTCACTCTCTCAGCCTTGTCCTAGAAAGGGCCCACACAAATGTCAGCACCTCTTCTGTGGCTCACAAACCTCCTCATTCATCACATCCACTGGCCCAGTAACACCATACCTGGGAGTTGATCATGGAGAAAGAATCCAAAATGGAAATGAAGATGCATAGACACTGATAGCCTTCTTTATCACAGAAAAACTATAGGTAATGCAAATGTCCACCCAACAATAAGGAAGTGGTTAAATAGAATAAAACAAATATCATAAGTCATTGAAAACAATTTTTATGAAGCATGCTCAATGCCATGGTAGAATGTTTTTTTATAAAATTTATTATACATTGTTTTAAAAAATGAAAAAGCAAGAAACACAGTTATGTTAATGTGTGTTCAACTGCCTAACTATATTGGCCAATTTAAAGGCCGGAAGACAATTATAGTTTTTTAAATGACAATATATACTCTTACCATCCTATATCTTTTCTGTTCCTCAAATCCACAAAAAGCTATAAAAGATAAATGTTTTAGTCATCCAACTAGTATAATTTTTTTTAAAAAAACAAACTTTTCTTAAATGGAAGCACTTTGGAAAATACATCCAATTTAAGAAAAAAGATTCAATGAAAATCTGTCACCATCATTTCATGAGAAGTTATATTAGGTTTACAGATAATTCATTTCTCTCTCTCCTCTCTCTCTCTCTCTCTCTCTCTCTCTCTCTCTCTCTCTCTCTCTCTCTCTCTCTCTCTCTCTCTCTCTCTCTCTCCCTCTCTCTCTCCTCTCTCTCTCTCTCTCTCTCTCTCTCTCTCTCTCTCTCTCTCTCTCTTTCTTTCGTCTTTCCATTCTTCCCTTCTCTCCTTCCTCCACTCCACTGTTTTCTATCTGTAAATTGAGACAGTAGAGAAATTTTGAAAATTCAACTGATGGAAGATCAAATGAAAACCTATAATCTTCTAGATTTCTCAGCCACGTTATCTTCAGTATCTTTTTCTGTGTCTCTGAAAGTTCAAGTGACAATTTTGCTAGAATATTTGTGTAAAAAAATCTTTAAACTAGCCTATCAATTGTACCCTCATGTTCATTCTACTAGAGCATCCTCTAGGTTTGGGGTTAAACTAAATTGTAAATGTGAAACCATTATCTTTAATGCCTTGGGCAATGTGATGCCAAACTTCTCTTAAGTTGTTTTTCTCTTTATTTTGAATTCCTTTCTCTAAAAGACTGTGCTGTTTTTATAGCTCATGTCTATTTTGTGGAGGAGATAGCTTCTCCACAAAATGAAAATTTCATTCCATTACCTTCATGGTTCTACCACTCTTTAAAGATATACAAAATGCTGATTTTTCTCAGGGCCAGTGTTGCAACAGGAATAAAAAGTGTTTGTTCCAAAAAGTTACCATGATATAAGCAGGAAAATAATTACACTAACTTGCGGGCCAGAGATGTTTAGGTATATACTCTGACAACGTAAGATACTTTCAATAATCTTAAAAAATGAAAAGAAAACACAGGATTTTGAACACAGTTGTCCTCTAAAGTTTTAAGTAATGATGGTATTATCAGTGATTAAAAATAACTTACAGTTTTTAATTAGTTTAATCAACACTGACAGAGCATTCATTTACATATTTGCCTGACATACAGTCATTGCCATCTCCCCTATGCCAGGCACTATTCTAGAATATGTAACAGTGACAAAGCTAGCACGGAGTCTGCCTTCAAGGAGAGAATATTCTTGTGGGAAAGAAACATGAAATAATTCAAATAAATAAAATTATTATAGGTACAGTCTGTTTTGCTACAACACTTGTTTTGACAATGTGAGTTTGTTCCAACATGACTGAAATATTAGGGAGCAATTTGAGCATAAGGAGCATAACGCAAATTTTGTTTTGCTTATGTGTGATATTATCTGTGAGAAACACCAGGTGAACACAGAGAAACTGCACACAGCAGAGCCCGGCCAACTAGGAAAACACAAAGACTCACACACCTTGATTTCTATCATCTCCCTCAGCTGCCTGCCTGTGTGATGAGCTACCCACCCACATCTAACATTACAACGTTCCTTCCATGTCAACAATCTCTTTCCACCACTTGACAATCACACACAAGACCTCCAACTCTACTTCCTCAAGAGAACATCAGGCCTTTGTTTGATAAAGTACCACCATTGTGGTAGCATTTATTTATGTAACTTAACCATTTAACACGTGTATAAGTGTGTTAGCATTTTTATGCAGTTTCTGATTTTGTTTACTGCATCACTGAAAAACTTCTGAGTATTGCGCCCTGACCTCCTTCTCCTATAAACCTTGCAGTGGTTTTTTTTGGGTGGTTTTGCATAGTGCACTATGGCATAACTATAGTAAGTAGTGTTTGGGAGGGAAAGATGTTAGGGGGTAAGAGAGAAAAGAATGAAGAGATCTACTTAGGTAGGCAGGCGAAGGAAGGCCTTTCTCAAAAAGTGACCCTGAACAAAAAAACTAAAGGATATGAAAGAGTCATCAGTGCTGGGTGCTGGATGTCTGTGAGAAGACAGAGAGAAGGGTGGAAACCGCGGCCCCACCAAAGCGTGAGGCTGGATGACCTGGATGAAGACCTAAGGGCTAGGCAATCCGGAGGAAGCCAGGAGGCGGCAATCGAGATTGAGATAGGGGCCTTGGCCCAGGGGCACAGGCTCCTGGGGCCTCAGCAACATGCACCTGCACAGACTGAGGAGGAACGAGAAGCACCCAGAGCTCCCAACAAAGGAGCAGTGAGAAAATGCTCTCCTGCTGGGAGCACTCCAAGGATGCATGGAGAATGCAGGGAAAGGAAAAGAGAATGAATTAGGGAAACCAGTGAGTAATCTTTCATGGCGCATTTACAGGAAAGTTGATTTTTTTTTCTTGGATAGATATATTCTAGAAATAGACTAGATAAAATCTTCTGAACAAAGGGATATTATTGTTAGATAGGACAAAGGTCTCAAGGTGTGTAGGAAGTTCTTACTAAATGCTATTCTTGCTGGATGTTAAGACATAGCACAGTATTTTGCAGGCACAGCTATAAACAAGAAGAGCTTGACGGGAACCCAACCAGAATAAGCCTAGCCAACTGCAAAGAAGAAACCAACACGTAATTAATCAAATAGTGTACATAAGCTATGGTGAAGCCTCCCTTTGGGGAGACAGAGCTTTGGAGGTGAATCCCTCATTTCTTTGCTTACTGAAGTAAACAAAACTTAGGTATAATGACAACCACGTCTAGTTCTGAATAGAGCACCCCAAAATGGCAAACCCCTTGAATTCAGCAGCAGTACGATGCTAGGAAAGGAGAAATCAAGGGTGCAGGGATGAGCTAGCCTATCACCTTAGACGGCATAAACATGTATACTTGCAAAAAAAGTCTCCATCAGGGTCCTCCCCAAAGGCTTTGGACACTTGCTATGTGCTTTATGCACAGTAACTCCTTCCATGCTAGGCATAGAGAGGGGAAGTTGCTTTGAGTCCTGCATCTAGAAAGTGAAAGCATGAGAATGAAACCCATTGGTCCCAGAACACCCGACCTTCTGCCCCTCAAGTACATGTGTACACACAGTGTGAGGAGGCCACTCAGAAAACCTGTCAAAGCTGGCTCTGCCCTCCTATGGTGGTAATATATAAATAGACATCTATATAGGTGATATCGATATCTAATTACCTATAAGCATATGGGTACTATAAAGAGAGATTTATATAGGTGATAAATAAATATGTTGTACCACTTTCCTATCTTGTCCAAATAAAATGTTCTCTTCTGGTTGGCTAGATATAGGTACTGAATGGCAACTGTACTGTTCTAGGAAAAAACAATTGGGGGTTATAAAAAAAATGGGCCCATTTCCTCCTGCAAGCGTGATGCTTTGCAGAGAAGACAGGATAAAAACTGTGGATGTTGTTTAGACTCAGACATCCAATCTACTTCTCCAGGCTGACATAGCTTCAACTTGTGACGCCTTCCTTCATTGTTCTTTGTCCATGAGGCAAACATTTACTTTGTTCTGGTCTGAAATCTGACTTAGCAATCTGTTAAAAGGAAAAGGAAGAAGTCAGCAGGTGACTCTCCCTAAGAAAGTCCAAAGTGTACTATTTACATGCACAACGCTCTCTCTTTCAAGACAAAAAAGGTCTTCGACCACATGTCAGTGTACCAGGTGCATTTAGACCTTTGTTAAAGGTAAAAACAAAATATAATCAGGAAATCTCTTAAACTAAAAGCTATAAAGAGGGAGATTGAAAAAGTCATAGAAACATGTCTGATTCTGACATTGGAGGTAAATGTCCCCATCCCCATTGATTTATTTGCCATTGAGCACTATATTTTGAAAGACAATGACCTGGCAAGAAAAAGAAGTGGTGTCAATAAGTGGAACCAACTTGGGAGCGCTAGACTCTGAGGACAGCAGCTGAACAATGGATGCAGACATGGGCCTTTCCCAACACACATGCCCACTGGGCCCAAGCCACAGCCGACAGTGGCATGGAGTGCTACAGAAGGAAAGCTACCACTAAATGGTGCAAGTACAGCCTGGCCCATCTGTCATAAACATTAGGTCCAAAGGCCACAGGTGCAGGCGGTACTAAAAAGTAAAAATTACACTCGAGCAGAGGCCACTTGATAGAACAGGAAGAAGCAAAATCTAGGATTGGTTTCCAATCAATAAGTGGGATAACAACAGTCTATTCATCTTCAGCACCTGTTGTTTCTTCCTCTCTCTGGTTCACCGTGAATAAAACAGTTTTATTTATAAAAGATGCTGCGTGTACCAGGACCAGCCTTTTGCCTATTGTGAACTACACAAAGTTTGTCTTCGGTGCCCTCCCTGGCCAGCTGGCCCATGCTGCTTCCTTTCCCTCCCAGCAGGTGTCAGGGCCCCCTTCTTGTGGCCAAAACCCTCTCTCTGAGCCTTCTCTCACTCTTCTGATTTCACAAATATTTCTTTATTTAACACCTAATCTCTATGTTTAGCAAATCACTATGTTAAACAAGTGGTGAGAGGTTGAAAGAGCTGTAAAACAGCCATTGTCTGTATTGCTGACATGCTAGTGTGGGATACGAACACAGACACTGGTAAGCAAAGCACAGACATTTCAGCAATCTAACGAAAGTGCAGTAAAATGGCCATGAAACCATGGAGGAAGAATTAGTTCCAAATGGTGAAATTTGAAAAACCCTAGAGAATAGAATGTGAACTATAGCCTGAAGGGTGGAAGGGACTGGGAAGAATTTTGATTGGCAGAGAAGAGGAGGAAGAACACTCCAATAAAGGAAAGGTAGAAGCAAATGTAAGGAATTCGGAGAGTTTAGGTAATGGTAGAAAAGAAGGAGATCACGTGTCATTTTGCATTCTGGATCCACCAAAGACTAGCTGTTGGAGCTCGAAAATTAATTAGCCTCTCCCCAGCCTTGATTCTTCATCTGCAAGATTAAAATGCACCCAATACGTATTTACTGAGGATCTTATAAGGGCCAAGCTCTGTGCTTGGTATTGAGAGTACCACTGAATTAAGCATATCTACCTCAGAAGATTTATAGTAGGATCTAAGAACACATATGTGAAGAACTTAGTGCAGTATCTAGCAAGGAGCAGTTTTAACGAATAGCTGCTGATGACTGTGGGGTTGTAGTGGCGGTGGTGGTGATAGACGTAGTGAAGTGGATGGTGGCAGTGGTGATGGAGGTGGTGAAGTGGGTGGTTGTGGTGGTGCGGATGGTGATGGGAGTGAGGGTGAGGGAACGGTGCTTGTGGAGATGAGGGGTTCACTCTACTGGGAAAGTAGAGCATGCAGCAGGAGGTTAGCAAGAGAGATGACTTCTCAGAGTTTAAGAATAGATGGGTTATTGCCTTAATACAGAGGAAATAATTTTAATGCAGAATTAATGGCCTTAATATGACAGATACAATTCTATCGTGGAATCGACTTTGAATGGGCAAAGTTCTGAGCAGGCAACAGGCTTTCCCCAGGGCCCTTAAACTTCACTTTCTGTCCACTCCCAAGGTCAGCTCTCTGTACAACTCAGACATCTATTAAAATTGATTTAATCTACTGAGGAGAGGCAGATATTAAGAATAATGTACCCTTTTCTGTTTTTGGAAAACATGGCTAGTGCTGCCGAGAGCTGTGACAGAGATCTTTCAGAGCCTGTGACAGGAAAGGAACATGTAGACAGGACGCAAGT
>NW_006443225.1:330933-361122 GCF_000325575.1 Pteropus alecto
CCTGAACGAGACCTCAAAATGCATTTCAATTTGTAAATCCTATTTTCTATTGAGTTAACATGTGAAAGTGCAGATGTCTTCCTCTAGAAAAAGCTAATACTCCAAAACAAAACAAAATTATGCTCAAGAGGTTACTAATTTTACATATTTAAGGGAATTGAAAAAATTCATAAAACCATTAATACTTCTTGTCTAACACACATACATGTGCAACTCTGTCTCTCTTCACCCAAAACAGAGGTTATAGGCTACTGCCAAAATAATTTAAATGGAATCATCATCATATTATCTTTTGCTCAGAATCTTCACAGCTTTCATTAACACCTGGTGTGTTCTTTACCGTAATGTCTCAAAGCCATCGCTTTCCTTCCTCGGCCTCAGCAGAGGGCATTACAGTCTTGCTAGAAACAGAGGTGTCGTCTTATGTCATCCTCTCTTACCCCTGCGGCCATTCCCTCAGTAATCTCTGTCAGTTTTACCTATCGAATTGTTTCTTTGTGGGCATTTAAGTTTGGGATCTTGCCATAAATAGGCTTTCACTACTCAAGTTTTCTTAAAATTAAAAAATAAATCAAAACAAAACTCTGAAAAAGTTCACAATGTAAATTGGAAGTAAGCCTTAAAATGTACAGAAAAATGTCTTCAAAATCTTCTTTAGTCATATCTCTCCCCAGATCTCACATCTCATGAGAACTTCAACCTCCTCACCCATTCTTTTCACATCCCAGCTGAGCAGCCTTTATTCAGAATCCTAGTGCCTTCTTTGGCTTTTACTTTCCTTTTACTTCTTCATTTCTCAGATTTTTAAAAATTGAATTCCTACGCTCATCGAGCTCTCCCAGACAAAAGGATGTTTTTCTAAGGCCTACCTTTTTCAAATGGTGGGGGAAGAGAAGTCAGAAAACTAATTTCGTGTTCAATAACTGTATTCCTGTCACAAAAGGAACATTGAGGGCAACCCAGTGCTTGCTGCACTGTCTGGACTCTTCACCGGACGGCTCACCCACTAGTTTTTATCCCCCTCCAACCAGAAGGGGAAAAAAAAAACTCCTTAAGCTAAGAGCCTAGAGAACACTTGCACACTTGTTAAATGAATGAATATTTTACCTTTCTCAAAACCAGTACAAGGTGCTTAGTATATAAACAGTCAGCTTTTGAAAATTAACATGCTAATCAATTGAAGGGAAGACAAACTGCAGAAAATACAGCAAAGGCAACGATTCTTGATGCAAGAGTAGATGAGCATGGAGAGGAGAACGCTTCCTGAAACGCATGGCAAGGGGGCCAGAAACTCTGTAAAGCGAGTTCCTGGAAAAGCCTTTCATTTGAAAATTCTCTCAGAGCAAGTTTCTAACCATGGATGTCACCGAGCATCCGAGCTGAGCCAGAGATAAGTCAACACATTCTTCCGACATATGAGAACCACCATCTCTCTGTATGTTTAGTCAACAGTGATTCGCTGAGCCCTGGCGTGTGCCAAGTATGTTCCAAGGGCTGGGCTAGAGCAGTGAACAGAGAAGATACAAACTTATTGAGCAAATAAACAAAGAGGATGAGCAAAATATAGACATTACATCGAAGCATGGTAAGTGCTTTGGAGAGCAAGGAAAGAAGACAGTACTGAGTGGGGAGAGCTGATGGGAGCAGAGACTGAGCTTTTCAGCCACAGGGTGGCCAAGGGAACATTTCGGTCAGCAAGGGAGAGGCAACGGAGCCACAGCGGCATCTAGGGAAGGTCCGGAACCTCACGAAGAGAACTGGAGTATGGCTCAGGCATACTAGGACCGTATTTAATGAATGTGAAGATTCCACAGTAGAGACAGGGTGGAATACAATTAGAGAGATCGACTGTGTGGTCCATGAGAAGAACCCATCCTAAGGGAGGGAAAAGACCAGTGCGTTGATTGAGATTCAATATCAGGAGACCGTGTTAAGTGCATTGGTATATCAGACACTGCCTGGCTATTAGTGAAAACTATCCTTGGGTGTGAGTGTGCCTGGAGTGACAGTATTCTCTACAAAACTGGAAGTGCTCTCTAACCAAAATATCTGATTTGGGCACGCCATCTTGAACAGGATCTTTTATCACCTTGTCATGAACAATGAAGGAATCTCTCCCTTGTCTTTCCTCTCATGTTCTCTCCTCTAAACTCTCCATTTTTTACTAATAGTATTATGTTGATCCAAGTTTAAAATATCTCTATTTCATTCTGTAAACACAGTCATCACAACAGGTTCATTTTTGTTCTGTCTATAAAGGAATGAAAAGCTTACCTCAAGTCCCTTCACTTGCTGACCTTTATTATCAAATGGTTTCTTCATGAACAGCTCAAAGGAACTAATTTTCCTATTTCGTGAAACTTTAAAAATGTTTATTTGTCATATGTATTATGTGAACAACAACTTGGCAAGGTATTTAAATTCCTGAGTTCTATTTTCCCTTAAAACTTTCTTCATTTGCTTTTCCTTAAGTCATGCAGTAAAGTCTGATGCCAGAATAATTTTATTTTACACTTATATTAGTCCTCTCTTTGTTGTAGAGATTTTTTCTTCTATTTATTTTTTGGATAGCATTATTCCTATTTTGCATCAGCATTGTCTACTCTCCATTTTTATTTTATTTGGCTAATTGCTTCCATCTCCCTTCTTTCCTTTGCATTCAAAGGAATTGTTTCAAATACTTCCTCTATCACTGATTTGGTTTTCAAATAAATTGCCATTCTGCTTCCTGATTAGTCTAATGATTTACCAGTTCTTTAGTGGTATTTTTAGGTCTTTGATATGTTTTCTTAACACCACACTCGGTTTTCATTAAATTAATTATGTGTATTTGTTAATCAATTTGATTAATATCTTGTTTGATTGAATAATGGCCCATTTAAGTTTTTTTATTTTATTCAAAAATTTTAAATTATCTTTATTTATATCAAAATTACATATATACTTAGTCTGGAAAATCAGAAACAGTTTCACTTTTTTAAAGTGGTTGTATCCAGCCTCTTCCCTCCTCAGATGCTACCACTTTTCCTTCTAGTTAACTATTTTGTCTTTTTTTATCCTAATGTATTCAAATAATATGTTTGAGTTGATTTTAGGAAATTTCACTTCGGGTTTAAGAATTTAGCTCTCTTTTCTCCTCTCACACACAGCACATGTAAGATCCCACTCCCGTTCTCTAAGATCATTTTACCATAATTTTCCCACCAATTTGTGTTTCCGTTTACATACAAATTTGGTGTAAAATTTGGTCAACAACAGTAGATACCACGTAGAGTTGTGAGGGTTAAATGTTTTTGTAATATGAAAAAAAAAGAGACAGTTTAACCATAATTGATTAAGATCATAATATTTCACTTCAGCTTCCCCTTGTCTCATTTCCCCTCTTATGAGAGTTTTTATTTTGCTATCATGTTTTTTTATTTCCAAGACCCTTTTGTTCTCCAAATATCTTGTTTCATGACTGTACCTCTTTGGAAATATTAACATTAGTCTATTTTTTAAAGTTTTCTTCCTCTTTATTATTATCATTTTCTCCAAGTTCCTTGCTCCATTTGCCAGTTTTGCTAAGAGATGTTCCTCCTCTCTCTGGTTAGCTGTGGATGTTTAAGAGTGAGGGATTACAGGGTTGACTTGGCCCAGAGCCTAAGAGTGGGGCTTGTTAACTGTGAGCTGCACAGGCAGCTGGTCCTTCATCATCAATATCTCAGGATCTTTCTTCTCTGGCTGGTCCAAATCCCAGGGAAAATGTCTCTAATATTTTTCTAGATAGTAAAGGCCTGGCTATTAGTATCGTAGGAGCTTAGTGAGAGAAGACAGTGGGGATGGGAGGCTCAGCCTCCAGAATGCAAATATTCACTTGATTCACTTGAATTCAATGGGTATAAACTGTGACTTTGGCCCTTTGATAGAGAGATGCTCTTGTATTACCAACTTCAAAAAATGAACACGTGTCCTCTGTCCCAGTGAGAGGTTAGACTCCAACTTGTACAGAGGGAAGGAGGGAATGAATACTGCAGATCAACTCCATTTATAAAGACTTGCAATCAGGCCCCCTCATATTAGCGGCTCTCCTTCTCTCTCCACCTTCAAAATTATCAAAGACCGTGAATTTAAAAATCCTGGATCAGTGTTCGGTCTGCACACTGAGAGGCATATTGCATGGTTCCCCTAGCCCAGTGGAGCCACAAGACACACAGTCCACTCTAGGCATTTGCATACCCCACTTCAGGCTTCCTCTCCAGTACCTTTTTCACTGGTGGAAAAGTAAGATAGGAAAATGCTTCGGTTGAGGTGCTAGTTTTCAGTCTGCGGCAACGGAAAAGACCTTCACCTGAGTCTTCCTGTCTTTCATCCCTTGAGCCCCCTGCTACCTAAATAATTGTGTCTTCTTTTCACTTTTGTCTTCCATTCTACTGAATCACTATTATTTGCTAAGATAAAGATAAGGTTTGGTTGATTTTAATCTTTTTGTTCTCCTTTTCCCTTTACAGACTAGAAAAAGCACTGAAGTTCCATTCTCAGGTGTCATTCATACCTTTCCTTCGGCTTTTATATAGCCGTCAAGTCGTCTCCCCAAGCTGGGCAATGATAATGAGAGTTCAAGTTTTCATTCACTACTTTACCTTGCTCAAAATTACCGCGAGGTGGAGTCCCGTCTCTTTACCTGGTTTCTACTTTCAAAGTTTAAAAATTATACCACAATGCTGTGTATGAGTCTTCTGTTTTCTTTTAAACTTATTTTTTGTATGTTTTATATTTCATTCCATTATCTTACTGTGAACATCTTCAATGATATTGAAGATTAATTTTTAGTATTTTCTTCCTGAAAATACTGCCAACTGTTTTTTTGCTATTCAGTTTCCTTGTCTATAAAATGTGAACACAATAGTATCTACCTAATGGAGATGTGATAAAGGTCTAATGAGATAAATATTGTAAGGCATTGTTTGTGGTCCTAGGCTAATAGTAGAACTACATACTTAACTAGAGACTAAATACTAGAGTTGCTGTGTCTCTCTAGATTAATAGTAAACCACTCAATAAAGGAGCTCAAAAAAAGATAAATGCTATCATTTGGCAATCATCATAATAATAATGGATATAGGCAAAAATCAATACTGTTAAAACTAGTGAGAAATCAGATAAAAAAAACACGAAACATTTATAGCCTCCAAATATCTTCTTATGAGGTATTAACACTTAAAAATGAAAAAATAGTAACTTTGCTATGAAGAACTTTGACAGATACCACCTTACCCAAGTCTACAAACCAGTAATAAAGCAAATCAATATCCATGCCTGATATCGCACACTGAGAACACAATATCACTTCTGCAGTATTCTTGCCAAAAATAAATAATGTGAATCAAATAATGAGGAAACATCAGACAAACCCAGACTGAGGTACATTTTACAAAATAACTGGCCTTTATTCTTTAAACATGTCAGTGTTAGGAGAGATAAAGACTCAGAAAATGTTCCTGATTAAAGGAGACTAAAGACACATGACAATTAAATACAATACATAATCCTGGATTGGATCCTGAACAATTATTTTTTTCTGTAATGGACATTATTGGGATAACTGGCAAAATTTGAAAAAAGTCTATGTAGATCGTATCACTGTTAATTTCATGATTTTGATCTTACATTGTGGAAAAGTAAGATAATCTGCATGTTTTTAGGAATATACACTCTAGCATTTAGTGGAAAAGATCTTATCAAAACATTTTATTATAAATGTTTCATGAAAAATAATATGTAATATATACGTGTGTGCACTCATATGTTTGTAAACATAAATCCGGAAACAGAGAGAAAGCAAACTTGGTAAAATGCTAATTGGAAATCTTGGTGATGGGTATTCAGGAATTCTTTATACTTACAACTTTTGTACTTACAACTTTTTCTGAGTCTAAAATTATTTCACAGCAAAGAGTTTGAAACATCAGTACTAAAGCATAACCTCCTTAGAAACAGATCTGTTTCTGCAGCAGTAGTGAGAAAGCTATGGTTTGGGGTTTAAATCTCTACTCTAGCACTTACTAATTTTATGATTTTTAAATTTTTTTCTTACTTGTCTGAAAGTCTCAGTTTCATCACCTGTACAATGGAGACAGTGACAACAACCTCTAAGGGCTCTTGAGAGAATTAAATGAAATAACGCATTCAGTTGAAACCAATGCCCGACACATAAAAGTGTTCCGATATTTTTTGAAAGAATGATCAGAAGTGCAAATTTGCCTAGCATTCTTTCTCTGGGTTTATAACATCCTAACATTTAAGAGATAAAGAGCAGGTAATGTGAGGGATGCAGAAGGAGGGAGAAAGGGAAGATGAAACAAGTCGTGATCCAGAAAATTCATCATGTTTTTGCGAACTAAACGTAGCAGAAGATACCAAACAGAGTTGTGGGGGAAAATGGCAAGCAAAGCTCATTTTCTCCCTTACTGTCTCTCTTAGCATTTTAAGAACTTTAAAACTAATCCTTTAATATTTCTACCACTTTCTTACATTTTCTATCAAGTTATGAATATCAACTTATGTTTTGTTTAACCAAAGCATTGGTTAAAAACAAAAGTCAAAAATCCTACTGATATGTTTTAATACTTAGACTCTTTTCTCTAAAATATATAAATATATATATATATTTTTTTTAAAGAAGTTTCTTCAGGATCTTCCAAGTACTCAAAATAACATGCAACCCCTAACTTTTAGTTACATTTTCCAGACCCAGTTACTCTTTAACCAGTTGATATGTTATTGTCTCAGAATCATAATTATGTTTATGCCTTTTGAGCAAGCTGATGAAAAGAAACATTTACTTAAGGTTCCCATCAATGAATGCAGAGCTTAGACTAGTCTTTAGCTTATACAAACGTTATGCTTATTAATTCAGAATATTCATTCAGTTATTGAAATATGATAACAAAGCTGTACAGTGAAAGACTGATTCTCTATTATACATATTAGCTTTGCACAAAAATCCTTCGGCTCAGGAATAACTGTCCCTGTCTGAGGATTCATATACCTCTTTGGATTCTTTAAACTGTGATTTAGATATCAAAATACATCGTCAATGCACAGATCAATTATAAATCAGCAAAACGAGATGAAGAACTCTCCAGCTGGATTTCAGCTGAAGAAATTCTAAAAGTGCCTGTGTGCAGCCCAGTCCACGCCAACATCCACAGCAGCCTTTTTAATTAAAAACCAGTGATATGACTCATGCCACCTGTTTCATTGATCCTGCTATATTCCTATTTTGGTCAGAGTTCTTTTTTGAGGATTTAAACTTTTATGAAAACAAATAGTAAATATTTATTCAAATTGATTACTATTATTTCACACTCTGAAAACTACATTTCTTACTATAAAATTACATTTATCTACATTAATTTTAACAAGCCAAGGATTATAAAATGTGATAATCACAATGGTTATTGTAGCTAGAAGGGCTGGTAGCTAAAGCAACTAGAGATGATAGATGATAGATAAATATAGATAGATGATAGATAGATAGATAGATAGATAGATAGATAGATAGATAGATAGACAGATAATAGACAGATAGATGTTTCATATATATATATGCTTTCATAGTTATATGTATATCCTTACTAAAATTTCTTATAGACCCATAAAAATAGATTTTTAAAAATCTGCTTACTTAGACACACTTTGATGGAATATTCATGTCCCCGTGAGTATATCAAACAGAACAAAATATAACAAATACAAGGAGAATGGTTAAGTGTTGGGGGAGGGGTGGTAAGCTCTGATTTTATGGCTGGATGTAAATGGCAGATGATTAATTATTGAAGCTCTCTAGACTTTGATTTCAGTGTGGAGATGATAGGGAAACTTCTGCAGAAGCCCCACACTTAGAGAGCAATCTGCTCCCATTTAAAGAATTCCACTAGTGGGATTTGCAGACTCTATATTATATTGCCTTATTTGTCAATCAATCCAGTCACTATTCAGTCAGTTGTAAGAACAAAAGCCAAGGTGAAAGGTGGGGGGGTGGGGGGCGGAGACATTCTAACTGCACTGTCTGCTTATTTTAAGCAAAACACAGAATGCAATCTATGTTAAACAGAGGGACCTTTTACAGATTACAAGATCAGTGATTTCAATTTCTCCCTTCTCTGCTCTTCAGGAACTATTTGGGTGTGGAAATAAGCATAGTGAAACAAATTTCTCTATGATAGGTTAACAAAGAATTAAGTCTAAGACAATGACTCTCAATGGTCAGTGTGTGAGTCATCCGGAATCCCGAGGCACCAGTCAAGGATTCAGAGGTGGTCTCTCCCTGGTGGGCCAGCAATCTATACTTTAAGGAGTTCTTGCAGTCACTTAGGGTAAGAGTTTAGGGCACTGCTCTTAGGAAGCTGCCTGGGAACTGTGAAGAATGAAACAGTACCTAGAACACAGGGTATAGATTGTGTCCCTGCCTGCAGATGAAAATGAGAGCTTGACAAAGCAAACCTGCAGGCAGCCAGGTGAAGTTTTAACATCCAAGTAAATACTTTTGTGAAATACATCTACCTCTTCACCAACCCATTCGCATTAGCCTATTACATGAAGTCTTTGGTGTTTTTCTTTTTGCTAAACATATTACTCATACTGGGAAGTGAAGTGAGCTGAGAGTTCAAGGGCACTTTTGACTGGCACCAGATGAATCATTGCAGTTGCCTGGGAAACCTTTGAAGACAACAATACTTTATATGTCAAATATCTCAAGTCAATATGAGCCAAAGTCATTTAGAAGGTAAATCCAAGAAAGCTAATGGCACAAGAGGGACACTTGGCTTGTAAAAGTAGTTTCAATTTGTTACGTGCTCATGAACTTTTGAAAAGAGAAAAGTGTTTTATAATCCTAATTAGCCTATAAAAATGATAATCTTAAATGTTAACTTTCAGATTACAGGAGAATATTCAGATTAAAGACATTTAGATTCTCTAAACATTTACACATAGATCATTAAACTAGAGTTTTTATAATAACCCTGAAACAAAATATAACGTTTTCAGAAAATTGTTTCTCTTACTTCTTTGAGATTCTGTTCTATCTAGTATGTCTTTTTCCCCCCAGATTTCCAGTGTAAAGTGTATGTCATATATTGAGTATTACATGTGTTTTTTATAGAACACAAAATGTTCTCTTTAGTAATTCTAAGAAAAAAAAAAAGTAGGACAATATATTTTTTTTTTTTTGTATCAAGAAATGTGTATTTAACAGAAAACTTTCTAAGCTCTATTTTGTTTCAAATGCTGAGTTTGGTAAGGGTTTATTCTATGAATCTGAGTTTACGATTTCTTCAATATTTTTCAAAAGAAAAATCACCCTGAAAAACTTTATAATGAAAATTAGTGCACATCACTGGTACTTATCTTCACATAATCTTTTGGAATAAAATAAATCAAAAAGGAAATGAAAGTGCAAACACCTATGATGACCACAAGGAAATCAAGTTTTGTCCTCACACCTCAACACTTTTTTGTGGTAAGAGGCCTATTTAGAGATTAACGTGTGTGGACTCTTTGAAAAGTATTTTAAAGATCTATGTTATCAATGGAGGATGCTGTCCAAAAAGTACTACATTCATGCAGATGTTTTCACTTAATTTTGTAGACGTCTATTGGAAATTCCCGAGTTCACTGCTCTGCGCTGCCCTCTGCTGGTGATCTCTTGTAAATGATTTCAGGAAACAATCCTGTATTGCGGTGACTTCCACTTGCCCATATCGCTACCATCATAAATAATGTTGCTCAAGGGGCTCTGTTTCTTATGGGATGATGTACACAGCTGTATTTTAATTAAATGCTTAAAAAAATAAAGTAAAACTTTTTTTTAAAGTTCAGAATCATTGGATTTATTATTTTTATTTTATATTGTAGATAATAGCTTTTACCAGTGAATAATAAACTACCACAAAATAAAGACACTATGTTATCTTAAAAGATTGGTTTTAAAGTCCATAAGGAAAGCAATATATAATTTTTAATTTATTTAATCTAGGATGATTTTATTAGGAAGGTCATAATTTTTATGTCAACTGGGTGAACATGGCTTGTAGGAGAATCACTCAATCCAAGGTGATGTAAAGGGACCATTTAAGTTAATTTGACAATAATGCACCTCAAATAGAAAGATCAAAGCTCTAAGTTATATGCAACAAATGTATCCCACCAATTGTTTGAAAATCAGAAGCTCTTCCCCATCGGAAAGCCTGCTTCTGCTCTCACACAACTTCTACTAGAGTTGGATATTATTGCTTTATTTCACCCACAATCATGAGACACAAAACTGACACAGTCCTGGGAACCAACATCTTGATTTCCATGCCTGCTGGAAAGATGATCTTGTTATAGTGCTTATGTCATGTGTATATAACCTACCAACAAATAAAAATGTTAGCTATGTTTGCTTAGAAACTCATTCAGAATCCCAAACGCCACATAGTGACTAATGCAATCTTTGTCTCTCTGAACTTTATTCAAAGTACCCATTCGAGAGTTCTAAGTAATGTTCATTTCAGAAACCTAAATTAGCTGGAGATTTAAAAAAAAAAATCTTATTGCTCAAGAGAAGAACCATAAAGTTGTATTCTTCAATGCCATGTTCCAGTAAAGAGACATACAGCATGCATATGTTACAGGTCTCCTATAGCGACAAACAAACGGCTCCAGCATTTAATATGTCTTCATGTTTGATGCTTATTATATGTAAGCAACAGATGTACTTCTCATCTGAGCACCGTGAAAGTGATTTTTTAAGAATTCTAAATAGAAAATGAGTCAGTCCCAGTGCAAATGTAAACCTAAAAGAAATTCCATACTGTACACATAACATTTGCAACACATTGACTTTTTAGCAGAAGTGCCTCGTGAATGTCATAATCTGTCAGTTCCCCTCTACAACATGCACATGTTCTCTACGGCTCTCCAGCTGGCATGAGAAACAGTTCCTGGTGACCACCAATTGTCACAGGGGACCCAGGGTTACCATGCCATGCCTAGGCCTGAAAGAGGGAGGGGCAAAAGGTGGACCCTCCTAACTCCCCCTCCTCCATCCTGCTTCAGTGGTAGCTGCTTTTGTCCCAAAGTTCAAACTAGTGTGACATAATGAAATAACTTGATTCTTCTTTTTACAATATATTTTTCTTACCTTTACCTGGTGAATCTCTACAGATGTGTAGACAGTTATCTTTTCCGGGATATATTCCAAAATGCTCTTATGCTATTTCTCTTAGGATTTCTCCACACCGCCCCATTCAGAAATTTTATTACTTTCTAGAGGAGGAAAAAAATTGTTCACATGAAAATTATCATAAGAAAATCATTGATTTTTAACCAAATCTAAACAAATACCAAACCAACGTGAAAAGCACCTTTCAAAATTCTATGAGGCATTGGTTTTTGTGTAGTATGTAGAAATCTTTTCTCTTCATGTAGTTTTATTAAAAGTCATATTTTCCAAATGTAAAGTATTCAGTTATCTCAATAATCGTTTTCTCCTTACCTCTAGTATTCCAGTGAGGTCACATTCTGTTAAAAACATCCTGCCCTTCTCCCTACAAAAAGGTTCCATAGAATCAGAATGCAGAAGCGCTGCAACTTGCTAACTTTGCTCTGTGTTATTTACCAACCGCACAAAGAAAATGCTGTCTATTCAGAACTCATTTCAAAACTCTTTTCACTGAGAGTGAGCGAACAAGCGGGCTCATGTCCCGAGCCACGGTCACATCTCCAGTGGCCCAGGGCTGCCGCGGGGCCGGCGCCGAGTGGCACTGCCCCCGCTGCCGACAAGGGACCGTTGTAAGCAGTGGGCGCAGGCAGCACAGACTGTGGGAGTAAGAGAAAGTGGCGCAGGCAGGGGTCTTTTCCTTTCTCACCCCATTTCTTGGCTTGGTTGCCCTAAATTTCTGTCAGGATACTGTTCTCTTCCCCAGCCCTTCATTGAAATCTAAGCTTTTTATCACTTATTTTTTCCTCGCCCTATCTCCCTTCCACCTTTTTCCTTGCATTGTGATGATCTAGTGGGCACTTCTGTCAACAGGACAAATGCCTCCTCTGACTATAACCTCTTAATAGTTGTGTATAATGAAAACTGTAAACTTTTTAAAATAAAATGTGTATATACCTTGGCAAAACAAACAAACAAACAAACCTCTTAACCCTTAGGGTGTAAATACCCAATCCGATCCGCAGGCCTGGGTTTGAGGCCTGACCTCATTACTGAGTTCTACCCTTGGGCAAGTTATTTAAACCACTTGGAGGTCAGTTTCTTTTTATTTTCTGGTCATTTTCTGGTTTGGTTGTACCTATTTCATTAAGTTTGAAGAGTAAGTGGAATAATTCATGCGGAATGTTATTACAGTGCCCTGAACGGAAGTATAAGGGATTTTAGCACAGAACTCTCTCCGCCCATCTGAGGCTCCACTACGCAATCTCAGTGTGAATCTTACCCTCCACCCCCGGTGCCCACTGATGTGCGGAGAAGGCCGCCCAGGGACTTGTTCTGTGGTTCTGGGTGCCTCCCCCTCTTCCCCCCGGCCTGCCTTAAGAATAGAGAAAAAGCTTAGACAGAGTATGAAGAGGAGGCCAGAAAGAGACCTCCTCCACAACATACCGCAGCCCCCACTGCCTTTTGCGGGGCCGGAGGGTGCTACGTCCCAACCAGGAGTCAGGGTGGAAGAGCGAAATAAGTGCCCTGTGGTTGGGAGATGCGAGCCGGCCCCAGAAGGTTGGCCTAAGCTGACTGTGCACGGGGTCTGTCGCAGAAAGTCTGACAAACAGCTTCGGGGGCCGAGCTGGAGCATAGTGCCGCACGATTCTGGCAGCAAGAGCTGCACCTGCTTGATGAGGGTGAGGGGATGAATGAGGGGTCCCAGGACCAGATATGTGTCCCTGGGGACAGCAGGAGAAATTCTGTCCAAAGGGCTTCCTACGGGGAGGAGGAGACCTGGGAAGCAAGGGACCCGATTGAGACCCAAGGGTAGCCAGGACTGAGAAGGCAGTCAGGAAGACCCAAAGGAAGAAAGATGCATCCACCTGGGAATCAAATGAACTCCAAGAATAAGGAGAAGGAGACTTGCTTTGGGAACTTTCAGAGACTCGGCGCTGTAGAAAGTCCATCAAGACAGTTAGCTCAACTCTCTGTCAGGGTAGAAAACAGGATGTCAGCAGGCCAGGTTACCTCTCTTTCCTGTACTCCCCCAACACATACACAGTACCCTACAAACATGCAGGGGGCAATGAAAGGGAGAGGATCAGAAGTGAGAGAGTGGAAAGACTGTAAGCCTGGCCGTAGGCAGTCAGGCCAGAGAAGGAGACCTAATGCGGTGTCACTAAGTCAAGGTCACTTTTTGACTATTGCAGGGAACCAGACATTTTAAATGCTGAAATGAGAATGTCCTGTTACTCAAATTGATCAGGGGACTTTCTGTATCACCTGAGAATGATCAGAAGAGCCAGGGGAACTGCCAGAGTTTTTCTCCAGGAGTCAAGGATATTCATCACACCGATTAAATTTAACAAAAACGATAGGAGAAAACTTAAGTTGTATTTTGGTTCTGTCCAGAGTAATGCTTTCTCTACATTTCAATTATTTAAGCTATACATGATAAACTCCTTTGCTAGATTAGAAGCTCCCAGAGGACAAGAACCCTGTATTCTATGTTCCTTGAGGTTTTCCCAGCAACTAATTTAGTGCCTGGACCATGACTGCCAACTACTTGTCCTACCTGTTCTTGGTTGGTTGCTTTATTTTAGGCCATTTCTATTTTTCATGGTCTTTCTAGAGCAATTAAGATGAATAAATTTCCTCACAAATTTTTTCATCACCTCTAAGAGACATTCTTACTATTAATTTGTTATCTTTCTATACTTTCCCAAATGCTATCTCTCTCTGCCAATCTCCTTCAGAGAACCTTATAAATCTATGACATTATACCTTACACAGAAGGCACAAGCTGAATTTTATGTGAGTTTTGATTGTTAGTCATTAAAAGAAGACTGATCAAAGAATACCTCTCCTGGATAAGCTTATTATCTGAGAAGCTCAAGGCATGTCGGAAATCCATTGTCAGTTTCCCTGTGAGCTTCTTAATGTGGATCAACATCAACTCCTTTCCCCCGGGGGTGGAAGCAGAGAACCTTTTGTGATCTTCCGGCTCCTTCCACCCCACCTTATCCCACATGTTGATTGCTGACAAGAGCCTGCACTAGCTACTCCTCTCTTCTGGGTTGCAGATAAATTCAAGTATTTTGAATGGCACAGAAGCAATTTCTCTTTGGCCAAAAGAGAAACTCAGGGGAAGGAAAAAAAAATCAAAGGCAAGCCTACTTGTGAGCTTCTCAAACTGAGCAAATTTGGGTGTAGCATCTGTAGTCTCCGTTTTTGAAACCACAATATGCCATTCATCCCTCACTAGATGACGGGACAGAAATGTTGTTGCTGAACCAACCCAGGGAAATATGCTTGCTGCTCACCCAAAACAAACTTGCAAAATCCAACTTCTACGGCTTCAAATTTTCAGATGGGAAGATTTTCTTACATATAATTTTAAACAATTTTTTCACTTGCTGAGTACAAACAAATAATCTGGGGGCGCTTTTGGAAAAATGGGGTTCTGACCTTATAAAATATGGACCCAGAACAAATAATTGTTGCTTAAGAAAATTCAAGAAGAGCTAAGGAAATGTCCCTTCATCAAGTGGGAATGGGTGTGTATGGAGAGGGAGTGCGGGGTGTCAAAGATATCGGTATTAAAACACACATTTTTGAGGCCAATGAAATATTAAATTATTCATTTGCATTGTTACCAAAAGCTTTTCATCTATTCACGTAGGAAGCACCTTCTCACCATGTAATTTCTTATATCTGTAATGAAGAGTCTTTTCACACAGGAGCTAACATCTCAGAGGCCCCAAACTAGGAAAAGGAAGCTGAGCAGCTTCCACTAGGGCCTGTCCAGGAACACAACCCTTGGAGAAAACACCCTTGGGGACCTTTTACCTGAAGATGACCTGTTGAACTTGCTTGTTCTGAGCATTTCTCTCTCTCTCTCCTCACTGAGAAAAAGGCCAAAATAAAGAGACTTGCCTGTCAGTCCAGATACAAATTCCAATTGCTTGTCCACGAACCCTCCCTCTCCTTCCAGAGCCCACCAGCAAAACATCATGTCTGCCGGTACCTATTGTTTAGGGCTATATGCTTTGAGGAAGTTGACTTTGCAGTAATCTATCTATAGACAATAAAGACTCTCTCATCAGTCAATACAAAGTTATCACTATGAAAAATGTAGGAGCGTTCTAGTAAGGTGGCAGAGTACAGACATCATTCCACAAGATGAGCTTTGAGAATCTGAATTCCTGGCTGCTTCAAAGTGTTTATTAATGGATAAAACCATTTTACTAAATATTAATTTTTTAAACTATCCTTAAAACAGTCATAGTTGTATTCTATTCAGAAATAACTGCTGCTTAGAGTTTTGGTTTGTTTATTTATTTTTTTTCTGGAATAATACATTTATTTAAATCAGAGGTTTGAACAGCAAAGTTTGGCCTAACGTTTATCCTCAAATTGAGGCTCCTGGAGGAGTAATATGACAATGTGATACCTAATAATTATTGGCAAGGACATCATTTTCTCTGAAGGACTGCACCCAAGCAAAATAGGTAATGATTACTCCTGCCCGTATACCATAGCTTTAATTATCAGCTTTCTGAAGATGCCTCTTTTGGAGCCTGCAGGCAGCACTGGCAAAGATGAAAGGAAAAATAAAACGTTTTCCTGGCAACTTGTAAAGTACAGCTAGCACTGCTATATCCACCGTGCAGCAAAATGCACATCCCGGGTTGGTCAAGCTGGGTCGCAGCTTCGAAAGTGGGTGCGAGAAGCCAGCGAGGCCACGGTGGCCATGTGTCTCCAACACTGTATGAACCTAGGATAGAGGAACCCACAGATTCCTGAGTCTTTTTCCTTGAACCGTGTGCCAAATATTTTTATTATTCTTTGAGAAACCAGTGGGTGGGCACAGATGGGAAGTGGGAAGCTGCAAAAGGGAAGAAGACGGTATTGGAGTGGAGCTCAGAGCCTGCGCGCCTTCCCAGGCGCGTCCTCGTGGACCCAGATGGCACCATACTCTGCGCTGTCTCCGCCTGGCACCGCAGTCTCGGCCGCCCCCGCAGCGCCCCCTATCCGCTGCCAGCAGGGAGCAATGGGGACTGAGACCCAGCTGCCCCCTTTCGTCTATTTCCAATAAACCCACGGGCCACCGCTCAACATGTAGCCTATATATAGGGTGTTCTATGCACACAAGAGACATTTAAAAAGAACAACCAGTTTAAAAACAAACAAAAAAAGAAGTTGGAGCTGCTCTGTAATGCAAAGAGCTGCTGCATTATCATTGTTTAATACGTGCAATTTAAGGCCATTTATAAAAACCTCCTTACTTCCCACCTTCATGTAAAACTGAACTCTGCTTAGGGAAGGGGTCTCCTCCATGCGTCCGGAAAAATGAATGTGCGGTTGTTTCCTAAAGATTTCCCAGCAAATGCCATGAACTTTGAAAAAGTGAGGTGTTCAGTGGCTGTGTGTGTGTGTGTGTGTGTGTGCGCGCGCGCGCGCGCGCACTCATCCAGTAATTCCATCATGCATTGTGAAAGAACGCTTCGCTGGGCCTCAGAGCTGGGTGTTTTCAAAGCTTACGGCGGGGGGGCGGGAAGTTGGGGGGGAGCGAGTATTGACTTGCTTGTCCTCGTCAAGGTTAGCTACTCAAAGAGAACTGCTCACAGTGGCCCTTGATGGTATCTATGTTTTTGCTGTTTGTCAGGAGACACATTGAGGAGGAGGAAAATTAAATGGAAGCGTCAGGAAACTGCCTACAGATCCACCCTCTGTGAACTGTTCCCAGGCTCCCTCATCACTTTCACTGTCGTTAGGACGTTCTCCCAAACTCGGGCTCACAGCCCTTAATGTCGGTGGGGAGAACAAACCGCCACCAGGAGGATGTTGAGAGGACTGAGGAGTTACCAGAACTGCAGGCGGAGCTGGTACCCAGCCCATGGAGATGCGCCTGGAGGAATTCCCTGGTCTCCTGCATTAGCCGGGCCTACTTCCAACCGAGTGCTGCTCTATACATCAGCGTAAACCAACATGGGTTGTAGGCAAACTCATGTCTCAGTACCAGGACCACTAAAATAAAAACACACTGCATTGCAAGCTGCTTAGGAAGACCTTGGGTGTTCAAGTGCGCCACAGCAGTAGTTTTAAAGTTTCTATAGTGACAGAGCCTTTCCTCAAACGCTGAACTGTGACCTCGAAACATATAAAAGCCGAGTTTCCATGATAAGAAAGAGGCATTAGACCGTAGTCATTAAGAGCCTGACTCTGGAGCCTGATTGCTGGCTCCCAACCAGCTCCACATTTACTGTCTTTGTGACCTTGACCAAGGCACTGGCCTGTCTTGTGCCTCAGTTTCCTGAAGTGATTCAATTCCTACCTTCCATTTAGCGTCATTATAATTGATTTATGCGAAGTGCATAGAATGGTGCCTGTCACACAGTAGGTGCTGTCTATTATTAACACTGAGATTAAAGGATATGGAGAAGGCCCAGCACATGCAGCTCTCCCTCACCCTGCAGTTGCCCTAAACCACATCTGAAGAGCCCTTAAGCTCTAGAACTCAGCTTGCAAACTTCTGCTTATTCAAGATCCTCTAGAACAGCCCAGAATCAAACATCAATTTCGGGTTTAGCATTAAAAACAAGCATAAGTTGAACTAATAGACCTCCTAGGGCTACTCAAAAACATCATTGAGTCAGAGGCAGCCTGGCTACAAGGGGTTGGGTTTTGTGAAACATCTATCAATGTCAATCAATCAATAAACCAATATTTACATACATAACATATACTATGAGCCAGGCAATGTGTAGGATCCTAGCGACACACTGGTGAAAAAGACAAATTCCCCCACTTGTGGAGTTTGCAGTCTAGTGGCCAAGACAGCTATAGAACAAATAGAACATTGGGGTAAGTTTTGGGGAAAAAGAAGCATAAAGTGCTATGGAGCAAATAGCAAGGAGATTCTCCCTCATGCCAGTGAAACTAGAAAAGTCTTCCTTGGAAAAATATGGCAAAAAAGGCAATAAGAACTAGTTAGTGATCAGAATTCTTTCCTGACCAAGGAACAGCATGCAAAAAGGGCTCAGTCAAGAAAAATAGCTCAGGAAAGAGGTAAAGGTGAGGGTTGGGGGAGATGGCTGCATAGGTGTCAGTGAGGAAGAGCAGAGCCCCCAGTGTCAGAGCCTGGAGGCCTCCAGCAGGGCTACTCAGCAGTTCATAGATTCCTGATCTCTGCATCTGGGTTGCCTCATCTCAACATTTATTTCTATGTTCTTGTAAATATCTCTTTAAGTATAGAAAAATAGTCTTCATGAAATATTTCCAGAGATAATTAAAAACATGTGATTCATAAGTAACATAAGGTCACAAACGAATCTGGGTCCGGCACGTTAACCAACCAGGGCTGTGCTCTCGCCTTTTCTTTCATGGCACTCTTTTTTAGAAATGTGAATTTCTGTATTTTGCTCCCAAGGAAGAGGCCCCAATCAGTCTACTATAGCATTTTCATTAAGGAAAAAAAGCATTAATATTTTCCAAAATTGCTCAGTTTTTTTTTTTTTGTCTGTAAAATCTCTTGTTAACAAAGATTTTTTTAAAGGTGAATTCAGTCATCCTGGGTTATGAATTAAGATTTTCATTCAAGATCTTGAAACTATCACAAGCATACGTAAAGCAAATATTTAATATTTTGAGTCATAGCCTATCCACAGATACATTGAACTAATGAAATAGCACTGATAGAAAAGATTTTATACTTTTGTTTTTCCTTTATTTTACTTATTTGTTGTAAGCTTAAATAATTTACTTTGTATTTATAAGTAATTAACAGTGAAGACAGTTGAAAACCCTGCACCTGTTTTGGTATGCAATGGGAAGAATTGCATAACCAGCTCCAAGAGAGAGTTCCGGGACCTTTGCCACTGACTAGGTAGGTGACTGGAGTGAGTTGAGTGGTACACATGACTTTAACAGACCTGCTCTCAATTTAAGTAGAAAATCTAAAAAACAAAACAAAACAAAAACAAAAGCAAAAACAAGTAAGCCTGAACAATTAGCCTTAGTTCAATACAAAAAGCGTTCACATATCCTACCTTTCCTCCCCTACTCCCTACAACACTTCAAATTCTGAAGAAAAAAAGAATTTATGTATTAAGAGCAATCACCTCATAACCTTTGCTCCCTTATGCTACAGGCAGTTGATATTTGGCTGACATCTACTCAGGTATTTAATTGATCATAACTGAACAGGGAAAGATGAGGGAAAGAAGAAACAGAATGGATTCTTCATGAATCCATTAAGTTCTGGAACAAACTCTGAAACCACAGGGATGCTCAGCCACGGGACACGTGGGAAAGGTATCATCAATGGCTAGTCTAAATAAGTCTTCCTGGAGTAGACCTAGAGCCCTGCCGCTGTGCCTCTGTGTCTCAGAAGTGACTTTAACGGAAAGAAATCCAGTGGGAAAGAGCAGAAGGCAACCATGTCCCTCCCACCAAATATTTGGAAGAAAGACATTAGAAATACGTGAAATTATTTTTACTTATAAGAAAAAATGATGTGTTACCTAAAAAACTGTTTTAATGAGAGGCTTAACATTTTGATCTAGGTCATAAACACACACACCTGCACACTTCCATACATTCATAAAAACCAAGAGCAATACAAAGCCATGAATAAGAGCAGCAATTAACAGTGGCATACACATTTTTTTTTTACTATTCTCCTCTCAGAAACATAGTCTCAATTATTTATAAATAAAAACGTATATTATTTACCTTTTTTAACCAGAAAATTAAGAGTTAATTAAAATACATGAGTTATAAAGGCATTTCTGAATAGAAAATAAGAGAAGCATTCACATTTACAGAAAATAGGATGAACCCTTAAAACAAGAATAAAGTACAGATATTCCTCATTTGAAAGAACTTTTTAAAACCTAATAATATCAACATAATATTGTAGTCTTTGAAGAGAAATTTCATGTCTGTTTTGTCTTTGTAAACCCATAAATCCCAGCAATATTCCTTGATGGATATTGGTTAAATAAATGAATAAATTACCCCCTCCCCCCCTAAAAAAACCCCATAAGGTAGTGAAAGCCATTAAATACTGGAATCAGGAACTGACAGAAGCAGCCTTAGATAAATTTTACAACATAATTCTGGTAATCCCCTAAATTTTGTGGACATTAAAGTCCCTAGAGATTTCTTGCTAAAAAACACAGACTCTTCCTCACTCACTGATTCCAAGTAGATTTGGTTCAGTAAATCTGCTCCTGAGTCCAGGAAGCTGCATTTTAACGAAGGCACCAAAGGATTTTGAGTGTAAGTTGAGGAGATCACTTTGGTGGTGTGTGACAGTTCCTGGTATGGGCTGGAGGCTAAAATGTACACCTGGGGTTGGCCTGCGTGGCCTCAGTTCCCAGAACTGCTGCTTCCTGGCTTAATACCACAGAGCAAGTCCTTTCACCTCTGTGTGCCTTCGTGTCAATATCTGCAAACCAGACATATTAATAGTAACCAATTAATAATAGGTTATTAAATTAGTTTTTGCAAAGTCCTTAACAGTACAGGCATAAGTATTAAGCTGTTCTAAAGCCACTGTGGAGAAATCACTTTAGTTTGATTATGTATATTTTTTTAAGCAAAATATTTCATATGGCTGTGTTATGAGCTGAATTCTATCCCCTAAAATTCATATGTTCAAGTCCTAACCCTTGATCTCAGAATGTAACTGTGTTTGGAGATAGGGTAATTAAAGAGGTAATTAAGTTAACATGAGGTCATTAGGGTGGGCCCTCATCCAATATGACCGCTGTCCTTATAAGAAGAGAAAACTTAAGACAGATGCAGAGGAAATTCTGCTCCAGAGTATGTACGAGCTCTGGTTATAGCAGCAGCTTTTCTCTGGCTCTCTAGCCTGCCAGCCTGCCCAGCAAATTCTGGACTTTCCAGCCTCCACAATCCGGTGAGTCGATTTCTTAAAATCAATCAATCAATCCATCAATCAGTCAATCAACAAGAGTCACTACACTCCAGAAAATCTTCTAAAGGACGGAAGATGGGAGCAGATGAGAGCCCAGGGGTTGGTGAGCACGTGGTGGGCTCCCCCCATATGAACTCCCACATCCACTCAATTTCTAATTCTGCGCAGTGTGAATGCACAGCGTGTTTCTCAGCACTCTGCACCTGTTTACATGTGGGACTCACTGAAGGTGCTGACAGCAGTGCCTTGGTTCTTGGAGGAGCTGACAAGAGCTGAGCTGTGTGTGGGGAGGGGATTAAGCCAACAGCCAAGAGACTTCCTTACCCTCTTCCTTTTCACCATCCTTTGTGTCATCCAAAGAGCCAGGCACTGTGGGTGGAGTCCAGCAGGTAGAGGGGCGTTTCTGAAATTGGATCTTGAGATCTCAAGCTCCCCTCTCCCTATTATCACTCCCACTCCACAGGCCCAACCCAGACCCAAAAGCCAGTGGTCGCAGACTTGAGGAATTAATACTTTTACTTTAGAAACTGTCTTCTTCAATTTTAAGGCAGCAGGCCCCGTTAATCTGCATTTTTTTTTTTTTTTTTTTTTACTTAAAAGCAACCTGAGCCAGGACATCTGCTCTTGGTTTGTTTAGGGAAGTCTTTTCAGCCAGTGGAAGCTTTCCTCTGAGCAGATGTCACTTTACTTCTGAGCTTGCCTATCCTGAGCTAAGGAGCATGTCCCTATCCTGAAAATAAACACTCTTGACAAAAATACTTGAATGTTGAAATAGTATATGACATTTTTTGAAATGTTTTTGAGACAATAATTTGGGTGTAACAATAAATTGTGAGCAATAATTATGGCTTATTCATCTAAATTATCTTCAGTACCTAGTTTGTAGTGAGTGAGTGGATACTCTGGAGATGTTGGAGGGAGGAAGGAAGGGAGGGAAGGAGGGAGCGAGGGAGGGAGAGAAGGGGTTTACCTTGCTAATTATCAGAGACCATAATGAGCCACGAGTACATTGTGTTTTTGTTTCCATCCTTTGGAGTCCAACAGCTGAGGGGCTTCCCTCTTTCCATTGGAGCAATTAATATGTAAATTGCCTAAGTCCCTTTATTTAATAAAATAGCATATATTAGGAGAGCAGGGCTCTATAAAACTTCTCTAAAGTGACCATAATCATCCAGATTGAGCATCTACCTCAAAACCATAATAAAATATAAAAGTTTCCACATCTCTTGCTACAAGTCAAGAAAACTCCAGATATAGGTATTTTCATTTTATTCTTTAATAATAAGCATTTTTTTCTGGATTAAAAAACTTTTTTTTTCCCCAGAGGATCCAACTTTCACTGCATTTTAAAAAGAATAATGATTTGTATCGCTAGAGGGAGACACCATTTGCCAAAAAGCTATTATCAGGCAGAAGTGAAAACCAGTTCTTGAAAGAATAAAACAGCAAGAAGTAAAGCTACTATGTATTGTTACATATGTATATCATTTTGTGAATTTAACAAGTCAGACCTAGAATTATTGAACCAATAGGTTAATTTTTCCTTTCTCAAGTAACATTTAAACTGTGAATATAAAAGTGGAAATGGAAATTGCCAAACTGTAGTAGAATACTAAAATCCAAATTTGATCACATTGAAATACCAGAATTTTTCAACTATCTCAGGAGCAGTCACTCTAATAGTAAAAATCAGTATACAAAGATTTATAAGTATCTGCCTCCATGAACAGCTGCTTTTCCAACATAAAATTGAATTAATTTAAATCTCCCTCCCAGTTAAAGTCAAGGCTGAATTCTGTATTCATATCACAATGTAAAATACCAAACCTGACACTAAGATCTTGCTGTAGAAATAAAATGTCAGAATTCTAGCTATTAATCAAAAGAGCAGCAAGCATCATACATTTTTTTCTTTTTTGTGATGTGTGCATATGTGAATGGGTTTATGTTTTTAAATCATAGTTCAGTAAAAATAAATATAATTATTATTCTGACAGTTGAGTTGATTTTGTTTTGTTTTTTTGTCTTTGTGTTTGTTTTGTTTTGTATTTTACATGTAGACAGTTTAATTCATTTACATTTCCTACCTGACCTGTGAAGACATTTGAATTTTTAATGCCCATTCTAAAAATTTAAGGTTTGGAGCAACTCCGTGTCTGTAAGGAACGTTAACTCACAAAAAGCAAAAAGTTTTGGTTAATTAGTGATAACAATCCGAAGCCCAGTGAACAACTGGTTATAATGCTCAACTTAAATTTTTTAAAATTCAGCTAACATTCACTTAGAGGCCTCCGTCCTTGCCCTTCCTTCTCTGTGACTCTCTACTCCCATCCCTTCTCATCACTGTTTATGTGCTTTCCTACTTTCCCTAAACCAATTCTGTCCTCTTTCTCCAAATCTTTCTGTTCTTCACTGTCCTTCTATAGTTAATGAAATATAATATTTTTGTCTTAGTATCTGTTCTACTTCTTAAATATATAATACTCTCTTGTTCATTTTAAAACAATGTTGGTTAGGCATTTAATATGTCTCATTTAAATACTAAATTTATTTCCGTTTATGCATGTGATTTCAATTGATTCTTTCTTCTATAATTCAATGATCTTTAATAAAAACAGTTCTACCCCTCTATGCCTTCTTCCAAACTCCTGTAATTATGCCTGACATTTAGCTTTCCTGTTGCTCATAGTTGCACTCATGTTTTTTTCAGGCCATTGTATTTCCAGAGAATTCCTAGAAAGAAATACAAGGGTTTGAGTAGAGGTGGTAGCACTGTTGCACCCCAAGTCATGGCTATTCATTGTAAATGTCTTTGAGTACCTTGAGATTCTATAGGAAAAAATGGATGATGAAAGCCCTGTCACCTAGAAGGCAGCCCCAAAGAAATACCATTCTATAATTGGAGAACTTGCAAATGAAGCTGGCATACCCAGTGATGAGAACACAGACACCTTTGGTGCCATATTTCAAGTCCTGCAGAGGGAGCAGCTCCTGGGATAGCACGTAGCATGCAGTGTCTCTACGGTTACAGAGAACACTTTCTCCTAGATACTTCTGAACACCGATACTGGATTTGTCAGAACGACCACAGTACCAAGGACAGATGGCTCATCTTCCCACTGTCATAAAAAAGTCAACTGAGCCACAGTGTCATTTGTGTAAGAATAATGATGTTACATTTAAAGTCATTTGTAGTTTATCTTAGTTTGTGACAACAAAGCATAGAAAGAAAGAAGGAAACCAGAAAGTAAACACAGGGCTAGTTACTGCGCAGGCTGAGTTCTAGCTATGGCCTCCTTGGAATCGGCTATCGCTGCCTGCTTCCTGACGCTGCTTCGTGCTATGGTAAGAGGAGGCATGGATTCTCCTTCCTGTTGATTCTCAAATGTTTGAAACTTACTGCTTTGATAGTATACCAGTCTCTGTCAGCACTGTTTTCTATACTGCAGAAATAGTGTTTCATAAGAGTTGACTAAAAGTGCTAATATTAGAAAATAATGAGAAAAAAACTTTACCTGAGTATAAAAACTCTACTTATAAAACTATGGTAGCACTATATTAAAGATTTTCCCTCCATTATTAGGTTAATAGTAATGGCAGGCTTTAGACAGGGCAAGAGAAGCGGGGACATTTCAGTGTATAATGCATCCATTTAAAATGACTTCTTATCCTCCCTGGGAAATATTCCAAATTAGATGTCAAAGACAGCTGTTTTCCTCCAGATGTTTTTGGAGATCGCCAATGTATATTTAAACTCAGAGTTAAGCTATGGACAGGGATTTAAAAAACATAAAATAGCTCTTTTATGATGCATTTAAATTAATTTCTTTTAGCATTTAGAATAAAGGAAGAGCAGATGGTGAAGACTTAGTTTAAAGTGAGAGCCATTAAAATAATGGTAGCTGGAAAGAGAGTTTTCCATAACAGGAATTCATGAACCATAAGTGTTTAAGCAAAGTTTTAAAATGACCCATATCAGAAGAGAATCTATATCATAATTATATTTCATATACTACTCAGATATGTAATAAATATATCCAAGATATCTATATTGTCAGAATACCAAAAATTATGAAATGTCACCAAGAGAATAACAAAAATTTTGATACTACTACATATTATTTTCTTCAAAATTTTACTCAGATTATATGATTGTTCAAAGTTTTAAATCTCCAATTATTAGTCTTCATTTATATGTTAGTGTTTATGTCTTATTATATTATATTTTTTAATATGATAATGTTATTTATGACTTCTGGGTTTTAAACTACATACACAGTTCCTTTCTTTACATGGCATTTTTTAACAGAAATGGTAGCCAATTCGCATAGTTACCATTCACAGGGTTATTTCTACCTCTAAATACAGCTGAACAATTTCTTAGAAAGCCATAAAAAATCATCTTTGTATATATGTATACAATATGTCATCCATACATTTACATATTACTGTAATTCTCACATATACACACACATACAGAGTAAATTGTTGTGCTGAATGACATGAAGTTGTTTAACTTCAAATGCTGAGTCAGTAATTTTTGGCTAACAAATTCTGAAATAGTTATAATCTTATTGATAACTCACAGTGAGAAAACTATTGTTAGTGGAGGTAATAAAACCATGGTTTAATGAAAGAGACTGGGGTTGGCCCAGTAATAATAGCTGAGACATATTTTAAACCTCTTTATTACATAGCTGACCCCAACTACACCTCAAGACAAATGATACTCTTTGCTCAAACACGTGGTACCAAACATGCCACTTCAAATTTCTCCCTCATGGGAGCCTATAATCATTTTGGGACTATTCAAACAATGAGCATTAATTGCCAGACTTGTATTTGATATACCGGACCTCTCTGAAGTTGAGCAAATTATTTTTTAAAATGCTTTGGTTTATTGAGCATGATTTTTAAAAAGCTGTCCCCTTAACTAATGCTTTGTAAATTTTTTTTAAATGATGCCACAAGCCAAGGAGAGGATTATGCACATGAAGGAGAGTTCATGCAAAGTTTAGTGTGCTCTGTTATGACACCTGAATGTCCTGATTACATCAAAACAGTGATGAATATATGTATTTCAAAAATGATAAAATCACTCAAAATATGAGAAATTACCACTTGGCACCAATACAGAGCATTCAAACACTGCAAGAGCACTTTGCACTAATGTAGAGAAAACATTTTTAATTCAATCTTTCTGGAAGGAAAGACCCCAGGTCACTTGTCTTAAGTCATATTTACATAAATGACAAAGATCTGGAGTCTAGCTCTGGAATCAGACTGGCAAAGGTTGGACTGTCAGCTGGGTTATTTGGGGCATGTTACTTAGCCTTCATATACTTCAGTTTTCTCATCCATAAAACGGAATAATAATAACAACTTTTTCAAATGAGAATAAGAGTGAAGAACCTGGAGCTACATCTGACCCATAGGAACATTCAATCTATATTTTTACTATTTGGATTACAAATAGAAAAAATGACTCAGTTCTTTAACTGAATAAAACACATTATTTGTCTTTAATGAAGTGCTGAGACAAACTTTGAAAGGACTGTTGTATTTATTCATTTATTATTCGCTTATTTATTTATCAAAGGCCTCCTGTATGCCAGATCATAGACTACATATATATCTCTGTTCTCAACATTCTTATAGTCTAAATCCATAAGATAAGAAATTCCATGCTACGGTCTGAATGTTCGTGTCCCCGCAAAATTCATATATTGAAGCCCTAATCCCCAGTGTTACTATATTTGATGGTGAGGCCTTTTGAAGGTAATTAGGTTTAGATAATGTCATCAAGGTGAGTCTTCATGATGAGATTAATGCCTTTATAAGGAGAGGAAGAGATCAGAGCCCTCTTTCTGTCCACCATGTAAGGATACAGCAATAAGGCAGCCAAAGTGGCAGGCCTGCCCCTCTAAGTCATGGAAGTAACACTACCACACCAGTGGCTCTGGAAGGCAATGCATCAAGCTAAAGACCATTCTCCAGTCTTAGGATTTCATTTGCCTGACCAAATTTTTGGCTTCTTTGGGAAGTCACCCCTTTCTTCACAAAGAGACTAGGTCCCTGTTTTTATATAGCTTAACATTCCAGTGAGGTAGGTAAAGATAACCAAGCAAACAATTGAAATAGACAAGTGTCACAAAGAAAATAAAATCAGATTATAGAGATTGACTTCAGGGAGTCGGGGCACATAGAAGCAACATTTAGGCTGAGTCCTGGGTGATAAGGAGATAGTGAAGTGAATATCTGGGAAAGGACATTGCAAGTAAAGGGAAGAGCCAGGAAAAAGCCCACAGCAGTAACAGACTTTGTGAATCCAGAGGAAGGCCAGCTGGATGTGAGGGCAATGGCAAAGGGCAAAGACAGAAGAGATAAGCCCCAAGTAGGATGTAGGGCCAGACTGTAGAGGACTTTTGCAAGCTGGTTAAGGGCTTTGGACTTTGATTATATTGGGGAGTTTGAAGCAGGACAATGTCAGCAATATAGAGGCCCCCGTGATTAAATTTACTCTTCCAAAAGAAATAAGTGGAAAATGGACTGTAGGGTGATTAAAGTAGGAGCAGGACCATGTAGGAGGCTATTGTTCATGTGTGATGGCTGTCTAGGCCAGTAAGAGGGCTCTGGTCACCAATTCCAATGTATGGAAGGGGAGTTGTCCTACAAGACTGGCCCCCCCACCCCCGCTTTAGATATCAATTGCAAGTCCAGGTTGTCACCTGGGATTCTGACCAACAGCCTATAGATCAGAGGTTCCCACAATCCCTTCTTAAGTTCAATTAATTTGTTAGAGCAGCTCACAAAACTCAGAGAAACATTTTACTTACTAGATTACCAGTTCATTATAAAAAGATATAACTCAGGGACAGCCAGATGGAAGAGATGCATAGGGCAAGGTATGGGGAAAGGCAAAGAGCTTCCAGGCTGTCTCCGAGCACTCCATTCTCCCCAAATCTCCACATGTTCACCAACCTGGAAGCTCTCTGTCCCTGTCCTTTTGGATTTTATGGAGCCTTCATTACATAAGAATAACTAATCTAATGATTGGCCATTGGTGGTTGAGTCAACTTCCAGCCCTTCTCCTCTTCCTCAAGGGTCATGGTAATAAAAGTTCCAACCCTCTAATCACGTGGTTGGTTCTTCTAAAAGTCACCTTACTAACATAAACCAAGCTGTGATTGGGAGGGCCCTGTTATGAGTAAAAAGACACTATTTCACCTTTGGGCTCTGAAGTCATTTCAGGAACTGAAGACAAGACGCCAAATATTATAACAAAAGATAATAGCTCTTATAGCTTTATCACTCAGGAAATTACAAGGGTTTTGGGAGCACTGTTCCAGAAATGGGATGAAAACCAAACATATATTTCTAATTTTAAATCACAATATCACAGCCAAGGGTCCTCAAAATATGGTCCCAGAGCAGAAGCTTCAGCGCCACCTGGAATCTGTTAGAAAAGCAAGTTTTAGGCTCCATTCCAGACCTATGGACTCTGAATCTCTGTGGTTTTCCAAGCCTTCCTGGTGATTCTGATATAGGCTAAAGGGTGAAAATCTCTGGTCTACGGCCAGGGCTGGGTGCACATTACAATCACCTGGGGAGCTTTTTAAAATGACCAGTGCTGGAGCCTGAGTTTGGATGAATTCAGTCAGAATGATTTAAAAAAAAATATTCTGGGGAGAGTTGCTAACAGGATAGAGCTGTGGAGAAAGGGGAAAAGAGTGTATTTCAAACATTTAGAAAAGTGAAAGGCTCTAGTACAAGAACAAGAGATCAAGATGTGATTGGGAGACTCATAATACTGTGTAAGAATTTAATACGCTGGGCTAACATGTTACGATAACGATCATCTTTCTAAACCTCAGCTCTACGACCATCTTATCCTCTCACTGCTGACAGCTCAGATCTCAAGTCTTCAGCTCCACATTTAAGATTATTCATCACTGGGCCCGTACCTGCAAAGTCAACCTTGTTTTATAGGTCTTCATCTCAGAACACACACTAATTAACTTACATATTATTCCCTGAACACATCAGGAGCAACGCTTTGTTTGTTTCTTTGCTTGTAATATAGAAATTTTGTATCTAGAAAGGATTTATTTTGATATAAAAAGCAAGATAGATATCTGGATTTATTTTTCTCCAGGTATCTAACAATCATTGAATAAACAATCTCTTCTCCAGGAATTTTAAATGCTCTTTTTAATATATTCTTGATTCTTTCTTTGAATCCATGTCTATTTCTAGGTGTTTCATTTTGTTCTGTGTATTGTTTATCTCTCTAGCATAAGCTATTAAATATTTTAGCTGTAGCTTTCAAATTCTATGATCCTATGACACTACCCCTTACCTTTATTCAGAAATGTTCTTTACATCAGGTTTAATTAGAAAAACTCTTGTAATCTTACTCGTTCCAACTATAGCAAGTGGGGCTTTGGGAATTCTTACTTTTCTACTTCTATATAGTAAACTAAAGACAAAAGCTATACTTTGTTCTTTTCGTATTCTGCCATAGTATCTGTGCTCTGTGACGGTGCTCAATGCCTAACTGCTGAAAGAAAGATTGAAGGGCTATTCATAAAAATGTTAAATGGAAAAAAAAAAACAAAAACATTATTTTCAAGGCACAAAAATATAGTTCTCTTAACATAAGTTAGAAAAGCAGGCTGCCTGGGGTGGAAGTCAACCATGAAAGGAAATGAATGAAGTAGGCTCACAGAATACAGTGACCTACAGAAAGGTGCAGGTCAGGGGCCTCCTGGCTGAAAAGCCTTTTATTCTATCATGTTGGTATATTGCTTTATCTACTGCTGCTCCCAGATACTCTATCAGAAACCCTGACTAGATATATCATCTTTTACTTTTGTGTCATGCACAAATCACGTACATACCCCCTGCCATGCCTGCTGCTGTAATAGCCAGTTTCAATGACTGTGATGTACTCAACATAAAGATAAACTTGAAATCTAGCAGAATACACCACCTCGTATCTCTTCAAGGTTGAACTAGGTGCCTAGGCATTGCTATAATCTGAGCTGCATATAAAAATACTGACTTCACT